>NC_136498.1:79810695-80095695 GCF_053919585.1 Euprymna scolopes | reverse complement strand
AGCATTTTGAGGGAGTTATATTTTAAATTGCCCCCTTTTTTGGGGGGATATTTTTTTGTTATTATTAATTTTATTTATTAAACATCTGGATATTTTGTTCAAATATTTATTAAATATTTTTACGTACATAAAAATTATCTATGGACATGTGTTTCTGGATATCACCCGTCCTCAGCATAGCTAAACTTTTGACAAAGATCGAACTTGTAACAGCTCAATCCACACACACACACACACACACACACACACACACACACACAGTATAAACATATCAGAAGGCATAGTTGTCAATATGCAGTAATTATCTTTGTTTATGCAGAAATATTTTCACAACATTAAATTTGATGGGATTATTATATACATAGTTTTTAAAATTGTATTTTAGCTCTCTCATTCTTATGACCAAGCACTTTAGTGATTTCTTTTCAATATATCCAAAAACATTATATCTTTTGGGTGCTTTAGTAGGTTTATCTACATACGCATTACTAAAACAAAGGATCCTATACAAAACAATTTAAACGTTCACCACTGATGGATGAAATATATAGAGGTTTTATGAAAACATCATAACTAATATTTTGAATTGTATTACATTCAGAATCCTAAAGGCCATTCATACCAATTTTAGTGCAACTATTCAATAGTTTTGAAACTTATTTTTATAAAAAAAAAAAAGTGGTAGTAGGAAGGCAGGCTCGAACCCGTACTGCGAAGGAGGAAAAGAATGGGGAAAAAAACCTGACGTCTTTGCTGTTGCAACCACTGCCAAACCGGAAGTGACATAGGTTTAAATTAAGGCTAGACAATCGAAAGGAGAGGATGACTTTTAAAAAATATTGGCGAAAAAAAGCGACCGCCTCCCCCCCCTGTTGAAAAGTGCTCAGTTAAAGGTGAAGATATTAATGTTTTTAGCCAATTTTTCGATATTTATCCTCTGAAAGGTCGAACTTCAAAATGATACTGATCTTGTAAAAATCCGTCGCCTCTGTCATAAGTTTTAGCCAGACATGCAAACATACATACATACATTTATATATTGGTAACTAAAAATTTTCGACCCAAACCGATTAAAAAGCTTGCCCTATCTCTGAATACTCTTTATGTAAAATTTCAAATGTTTAGACCAGAAATTGTCTGAGAAATTTGGTAGAGACCGCAGAGGTCAAATATTTTTTAACTTTTACCCCTATTATAACTCCTTAACATTTGTGTTGGGCTCAAATCAAGTTATTAAGTTAGATCCATGTCCAAGGAACCTATATCTAAAATTTCAAGTGTTTAGACCCAAAATTGGTGGAGGAGTTTGCTATAGTTTTCAAAGGTCAAATCGTTGAACTTTGACCTCCTAACAACCAAATATCTGGCCGAAAACCAATCACAAAGGTTTTTTTCAAATCTCAGTACCCTGTATATAAAATTTTGAGTCTGTAGACTTAAAATTGAGAGAGTTATTGCGTAGGGAAATGTACACAGACACATTCACTTTTATAGATATATAGATTGACAGAACGAAGTGGGAGGGAAGGGCTATTCTAGGCCAGGAATCACCCCCTCCCTGCCGGCACACAGCTCATTTGCTGCCAGGCTTGATTCCCCCAATCAGACACAAAAATCCAAAACATAGACATCATTCAGTAACATGTTACATTGTCGTACATCTCTTTCAGCAGAGAAGGAATGAGCAGAGACCAAAGCAATGCCAGGTTACTGCTTGAGTCTGATAATGAAGACCATGAAATGTTAAAGCATAGTCATGATGCATATTTTCAATAGTGTTTTTATTTTTTTTTATTCTCTGCTTAATTTTTGTTCTGGGTTTTTATAAGATTTGTTTTATTTATTTTTAGTCAACATTGTACAAAATGGGTCATCAAAATATAATCAACATCCATTATTTTCAAGAATATTTTTGTGAATTCATTTACATGGATTTTTTTAAAACGTTTTAGATTCTCTACAGTTTAAAAAGATTCATTTTACATTGGATTTAATTTTAAAATTGATGAAGTCTGCACTATTATCACACACACACACACACACACACACACACACACACACACACACACACACAATATAAATATTTAAAATATAATTATCCACTGACGTGTTTCGTCGTCTACGACTCATTCATTCAATAAGTATCGCTATAACAAAAACAAACATACATACATACATATATATATATACACACACACACACTAATTTGATAGCATATATTAATGACATAAGATGTAAAGAAGAATGTTTTAAAAATATTATTTCCCAAGTTAAATATTCATTACTTATTTCAGACTTTATTTTAAAACAATGTCTTGTAGTATTTATCCATCTTCAACCTATTTATATAAACTAAATTTCATTTAATTACAATTTTTTAAAAAATTATTCGCCTCAAACAAGGTATATTTCCATTAAAGCATAAGGGGTTACTGTAATAGAAGTCAGATTTATAAATGAGCAACCTGGGTGAAGAGTTGGGCAGCAAAATATTTGTTCACATTACATTTAAATTTTTGCATGTTGGTACGGTCAAGAAAATAGAGCAAACTCCAAAAAACAGGCAGTCTGAAGAAAGAAATTATTAAAGTAGAAATTTTTTCAGTAGAGGGGTGTAGTTTTGCTGCTAGTCAAGTGAGCCAGGGATGTTTATGTTGAGGATTACAAGTGCAAGTTCTATTTGTTCACATACCATAAACGTACTTGTAAAACAAGCACAGGGATATGACAGGAGCTAGAGCTAGGCAGACAATGCAGAACCCATTAGGTTAGAAATCCTGTTTCCCATCCATCCATATATATATATATATATACAGAGAGAGAGAGAGAGAGAGAGAGAGAGAGAGAGAGAGAGAGAGAGAGAGAGAGAGAGAGGTGGTTGGTACACCAGCCCAGATATGGCAACAATATTTCCTGCACTGGCGAATGATGGCAATATAGAGATAGGATATTGACAGATGAGAAGTTTTTTAGCTTGGTAGAGGGATCTTACCTTCTTTATGGCAGACTCGGTAGTATTTTATACATATTTATTGGACTAACAATGACATTAAAATACTACATTCATATACAAAATAGAGCATCGGCTTTCTAATATACCGAATTTATGATACACTTGTTTAGTTTACAGAACGTAAATTTACACACATACAAAAACAAACATCTTGTAAGAAAACCTTAAAAGTTGATAACACAACCAACAACAATTTTGACTTCTGAAAGCTGAGCGAGTCCCCCTCCACAAGTCATAGATTTGGGGGCAATTTTACCTCTATAATGCCTCCTAGGGGGGCAACAAGAGTTATCCCAGAAAATCCGTTCTGGCAAAAATTTATTTTTACCATGACTAATGTTTGTGCAAATTTTTGTTAAAAATCCAAGGCGTGGTTATTGTGAAAAGTGTAAAGAAACGAACTGATAAACGGGAGTAAATTACTAGGTCAAATCCCTCCTTTGTCAAGGGACCAATAATTTATTATTCAGCATTTTGATTTCGCTGAGGACAAGCAGGTTTTTCTTTTTTAATGAAAATACTAGCAGGCTGCCCAGCATTACTCGTTTGTTGAATACACTTAAAAATGATATTTTAATTCATGCAGATTTCATATCTATTTATTATAGAGCCAATACTCTATTGATTATTATATTGTACTCAATATATAGTAGTGATTTTAAAAGTTAAAAAAAATTACTTGGGTGCCATCAGCTAAAATTGAAACTAAAACACACGGCTTTCCAACTTTATTCATTATTGTCCGACCTAAATCCATACACATAAAAATCATTAAAAGATATAAATGCATATTTGCTATTGCACAGAAATAATGAATTTAGTCGACTTATGCCAACCAAGTTTCAATGTTTTTAAATTTTAATCCCTTAGCAGCTATTTTTGCCGGCTAAAAACCAAATCAAATTTGTTCTACAGATTCAAGTTTGTAGACCAAAAATTGACAGGAGTTCAGTAGAGACCATTCCTCACAGAGACAAACAAGGTCACTTTTATATATGTTAGCAGGCCACCCGGTTTTGCCCAGTTGTAAAATATGCATAAATATTATATTTTAAATCATGAAGATTTATTATTATAGTCAATTAAAAAAACAAAATATGATTTTGGTACCATCCGCTAGAAGCGAAACCAGAATGCTTAATGCCCCAGCTGAACAATATACTTCCTCAGGTCCTTCATCATTACTAATGCGCGTTTCTTTTATTTCAACCTTTACCCATCTAACTCCCTTTCAGCGAGCCTACAGTCCCACATTTGAATATGGCGCTATGATGCAGGAGCGATGCTGAATGGAAACAGTTTTTTTACTGAAGCTGATATCCCAGACCCTAACTGTATCCAATATGGTCAAACCTTTGTGAGAAAAAATGTATCACAGAGAAAACCGTTCAAACACTAACTGCTGCTCATTTGGCAGTCTCAATATTTATACTCTTGGTGACAAACTTGCTATTCTTGCTTTCACCCAAACCTATTCTCCGAAGATAGAACCATCCGCCGTTGCCAGTTCTGCAAGTTTCAAACTTCCCATTGACTCAATCAAACTCCCTACTTTTGTGGCAAACATGGCCCATCCTCAGTTCCGAAAGTTCAGAATTGACAAGAACGTTACCAACATACCCACAACACAGGATCAGAACCTGTACAGAACAGTGTCATTAGTTTGTATCCAGTGTTTTTCAGCATGCCAGAAGATGAAATCCTTCAGGCAACTGAATCCTTGGTTACGGTACGCGTCAACCCTGCTGTCCATCGCATAAATTTTGGCAACCTCACTCAAGCTGAAAATGAACCTTTGAAGGACTTTTTAGTTTGTATGCAATTATTTGCGGTGGATTGTGAATTCATTTGTCCTAGATGCCATTTTAACACGTCTTCGATCAACATAAAGGGCCAGTTTATCCGTGGGATCAGCAATGCAACTTTCCAAACAGACATTTTGGCTAGAACTAGTCAGTTGCCGGCCATAGATGTTGTCAAGTATGCAGAAGTCTTTGAAGCAGCGCTCAAAGATCAGTCTTAGCTCAGCCAGTTATGATATTTGTGCTGTCATACCAGTACCCAGCTATCGCAGAAACAAGTCTCAACAACTCAAATCACCATAATCCTGTCAAGGGTGTGGTAGTATTGTCCATGGTATATTTGCCCCCTCACCATACACATTGTCCAACCTGGGGTAAGACTTGTTCGGTGTGCAGGAAACCAAACCACTCCAGTAATGTATGCAGATCTTCATAAATATCCAAAAGCAATTGTCTGATAGCTTGTGTCCAGCTCGATAAAGACATTGACCTAAACACTGTCTTTTCCATTATCTGTGGAATCAAGGCATCAGTTCGACAAGATATAATTGGACAACAACTTGCTGGTCTGGACATTTTTCATGATAGTGGTGCAAACATATGCTTGGCTGACCCAAAACAGTTGAGACAAATGGGGCTCGATGAATCCCAGTTGCTTCCTTGCTTCAAAAGGGTGTTAGCTGTTGATGGATCTGCCTTAACATGCAAGGGGTGGATCACTGCCAAGTCAAATTTTGAGGGTCATCTCATCACGCAGCCTCTTTTTCTGTGACAAAGTTGATCACTTGTACTTCAGTAGGGAAGGATGTATGAAAGTTAACATATTGCCAAGTAGCTATCTCCATCCAATGCAGGCACCAGCCGTTGTCAGAGCAGTCCAGCCATTTTGTGCTCCACCAGCCAAACCAGCATGCCTTCCTTTTGCACCAATTCCAGAGAATGTGCCTAAACTTGAGATGGCTAGTGTTTCAGCCTTGAGACAATTAAGTCGTATCACATTTGATGATGTCACGAGTGCAGCACAGGCGAACTGCAACTATCAAGACCTGTTTTCTCTCATCCAAACTGGCTTCCCCGATAAACGGAATCATGTTGTGGGTCACCTCTAAGAATATTGAGCAGTCCGGCATTGGCTCACCACCTTCCACGGCATTGCTCTCTTAGATCAGCAGCTTGTAATATCGCAAGCATTGCACAAAGTCATCATTGATAACTAGCATGCCGCCAGTCAGGGTGTCTCTGACATGAAGTTTTGAGCAAATCAGTGTGTGTATTGGTCTGGTCTGAACCAGTGTCAAAAATTACACGTACAATTGCCTTGATTGTGTGAAACACACACCATCAAATCCACCCGAGCCACTCATCTTGACCAAATCGCCAGAATACTCATCCAACAAATATGTAGTGACTATTTTGAACTTGGATTCCATGCATTTGTGACTGTCGTGGACAGATTTAGTGGGTGGATCTGTGTATATACACTGAAAGCACATAAAGTCAATGGAAAGACCCTGGTAGACATTTTTCGTAACTTATTTGTTGTGTATGGTGTATCAGGAGTTGAGCTCTGATACTGACGCTAAGTACATGGGCACAGAGTTCAAAAATTTTCTCCAGATGTGGGGTGCAACGCACCGGCTCTCCAGTCGCATATCCCCACTCAAATGACAGGGCAGAGATTGGAGTAAAATCAGTGAAAAGAATTATCCACAATAATGTTGATATGAATGGCAGTTTGAATACTGACAGAGCAGCTCATGCCATACTGCAATATCAGAATACTCCCCTGTCTGACATGAAGTTGAATCCTACCCAGATCCTGTTACACCGCCAACTTCGTGACAGAATCCATTCTCATCCACATCATTATCACCTCCACAAAGAGTGGGTTATCTCTGCACAGGATAGAGAAGCATCATTCAGTAAGCGCAATGAGGCCTTGTTGAAATGCTATAATTCAAAAGTTATGAACTCCAGCCTTTGTTATAGGGGTCTAACATGTTGTTGCAGGGTAAAGACAAGTGGATACTTATGGGCTGTACTG
This sequence comes from Euprymna scolopes, assembly GCF_053919585.1. NCBI lineage: Eukaryota > Metazoa > Mollusca > Cephalopoda > Sepiida > Sepiolidae > Euprymna > Euprymna scolopes. The sequence goes on along the minus strand of NC_136498.1, from coordinate 80,088,836 downwards.
TTGAGGTGCTACCAAACCGCCAGTATCGTGTGAAGATGTTTCATTCCGGTCAAACCACATTGCGGAATAGGTGCTTTCTGTGACTGATGCCACCAAATGCAATTACCAATCATCAGTTTATTCCATCAGCTGATGATCCAGTGACAGTTCGTACTCCGCCAGTTCGTGCTTCTCTTCCTGTTCATGCTCCTCTTCCTAACCCAATGATCACTAACACCACTGTTCAAAGTGAGTCCACACCAACACATGATCCGCAGCCTGACTCTAATGTTCCTAATATGACATGTCGGGATAGGGAGTGACCGGTGGTGATGAAGATGTCCCAAGCTCTGAAGAACTTACAGCCTTTCAGCAACCCTGGTTTGAGGGAATGAATCCTGAGTACTCTTGCTTTTGAACCAGAAACTATCATGGACTGGGAGGAAGGATATGAACAATATACTCCTCAGTTCCTTCATTGTTACTAAATGTGCGTTTCTTTCATTTCAGCAGCTGACTGGCCTTTAGCCATTTAACTCCCTTTCATCAAGCCTACTGTCCCACATTTGAATACTAGTCTTAGTCGTTATTTAATTCTCCAGCATCATTACCATCCAAGTTACTGATAGATGAATACAAAAGCTTAAAAATTAAACAACTTTAAACTATGAATGTTTAATTTTGCACATGTGCAAAAGGAACAGCAGGAGTAATGTTTTATTCGATTTACCCAACTGTTTGACTTTCAATTTTGATCCCTTAACAGCAGTTTTTGTCAACTTAGAGACTTTTCGCACACACACCGACAAAGTTACTATATATATATATATATATATTTCTGCGTGTTAGAACCTTTTCATCTTAAATTCTTAAATGCAGGATGATGGAAACAATGCCGAGATAAGCAGAGAGCACATACAGCTCCTGGAAGTCCCAAATGGTCACCCACTAGGTACTGGCCAGGCTCATCGTTGCTTAACTTTGGTGATCTGATGGGAACCGGTGTGTCAAACGTAATTATACTGTACGTAGACGTGAGTGATTTTGTGTTAAAAACTTGTAAAACTCAAAAGTATGCTTGCCAAACAACTAAGAATTTGGTAATGTTATTTACTATGCTAGAAAGATTTTTTTTCTCATAGTAATTTATATATCAATACGATAGCATGTGTGTTATTTTGTGTGTCACACATCTTTTTTCTTCAGAGTGACTGTTGTTTAATGGTTATGATGTATTTCTTGTAGTAAAGAATTTTACCAAGAATTCTTCATAAGTTTTAAATATATATAAAAGCACGTCTGATTGAACACAGAGTTATTCTTTTTTTCCAATTTTTCTGGATATCTTTTCCATTCGCTGAGCGGTCTTTTTTATTTAAGCTGGTGTATGGTATAGAATGGCGCCCAATCATTGTTGTTCAGCCATATTCTTTATCGCTTTCTATCTATTATAAATACAGCAAGCTGAAAAGAAAACGATAACAATCACTCCTGATGATAATCGGATGCACCAATAGAAAGTATATGAGAAGTATATGGCTGAACAACGATGTTTGGGTGCCATTCTATACACTACGCCAGTTTAAATAAAAACGACCATTCGGCAAGCGAAAAAGATATCCAGAAAAATCGGAAAAAAGAACAACTCTGTCACGTTCAATCAGATGTGATTGAATAACGGCTAGCTGCCAAAATATATAAATCTATATATCTATAAATGTGAATGTGTGCGTCTGTGTGTCTGTGTGTCTGTGTACATTTCCCTACACAATAACTCTCTCAATTTTAAGTCTACAGACTCGAAATTTGATATACAGGGTACTGAGATTTGGTAAAATCTTTGTAATCAGTTTCCGGCCAGAAATTTGGCTGTTAAGGGGCCAAAGTCCAATGAGAACTCTACCAAACTCCTCCGACAATTTTGGGTATAAACAATTGAACATGGATCTAACTTAACTTGATTTGAGCCCAACACAATAAATCTTAAGGGGTCATAATAGGGGTCAAAGTTTTAAAAAATTTTACCTCTGCGGTCTCTACCAAATTACTCCGACAATTTCTGGTCTAAACATTTGAAATTTTACATAAAGGGTATTCAGAGATAGGGTAAGCCTTTTAATCGGTTTAGGTCGAAAATTTTTAGTTACCAATATATAAATGTATGTATGTATGTATGTTTGCATGTCTGCCTAAGACCTTCGACAGAGGCAACGGATTTTTACAAGATCAGTATCGTTTGGAAGTTCAACCTTTCAGATGACAAATATCGAAAAGTTGGCTAAAAACATTAATTTCTTCACCCTCAACTGAGCACTTTTCTACCGGGGGGGGGGGGAGGTCGCTTTTTTCGCCGATATTTTTGAAAGTCATCCTCTCCTTTCGATTGTCTAGCCTTAATTAAAACGTACGTCACTTCCAGTTTGGCGGTGGTCGTAACATCAAAAACGTCAGGTTTTTTCCTCCGTTCTTTTCCTCCTTTGCAGTACGGGTTCGAGCCTGCCTTCCTACTACCCGTTTTACTTTTTTTTTTTGTGCTCGACACACACCTCCAAATACCCGGGCAACGTCGGGCTGAAATGTTAGCATATATATATATATATATATATATATATATATATATATATATATATTTCATGTTTTGGTTTCGGTTCAAGCTGATGCACCCAAGTTATATGGATATATATATATATATATATATATTATTTTTTTTCAAATCACAACTTCGTAATATATAAGAATCGATAGAAAATTGACTATAATATATACAGAATCTGCATAAATTAAAATATATTTAAGTGTATTTTACAACCGGGTTATGCTGGGCGTCCCTGCTAGTTTAGATAAATACTTTTGCGGTTTTAACGAAAGCGCTACAACAATATCAAGGCGTCTACATTTATGCTGAACATTCACAGAATGCCAACATCAACATATTACATATGAATGAGTCCGTTGTCAAATTTCCACAGGTCTCGCTAGTAAGTAGTAATAATTATAAAGTTTAAATAAGAATTTGTTTAAAGCTCCAAACAATCATACTACAATTCCCTGCTAATACCCATGGGGCTAAGCAATAGTAAGTTCTAAGGGAGACACCTGGAGGTTGAAGGTTCAATCCTAAGAATATAATTGTAAATTACTTAATTCTACCTGATCATGGCCAACTGAGTGAGAACAATCTACTCGCGTGGATTAAATAAAGGTTTCTGTTAAAAATTCAGAGTTCGACAAGATGTACCAGAAAAAGGTCGGAGGTTACATCAGCCAACACGTGAGAATAACATTCAAGATAAAAACAGTAATTTGAATAATCCAAATATTATATGATCTGAATCTAAATAGAAAAGAAATTCTTGAAAATTTATTTATTCAAGTATCTATATTATAATTCTCAGTCTGTCTATCAGTTCTTTTTTTTCTCTAACTACCGAGCCGATCTGGCTGAAATTTTGTATGAACTTTTGTTATAAGGTGCAATGAACGAAGCATTATGGCATCAGTTTTATGCACAGTTAAGGATCCATTAAAGATTTTATGCAAAAAAAAAAAAAAAAAAAAAAAAAAAAAAAAAAATTTAAGCATATTCAACCATCAATTTAGCATGAATCATCCAATTCTAAATCTATATCTTTTGCCTGTTTTTAACGGGCTAAAAAAGTTTAGCATAAAAAATACTCGTCATTTATTTTCATGTATAAAACTTATAAATTCTATCTACAAGTAAAAACAAGAAATTTCAGTAGTTATGATCAAGGTGGCAAAGTGAGGGGGGGGGGATAAGTTAAAGTCCGACTAGAATACTAGCAGTTGAATATTTTTTAAATCTGAAGACTCAGACAACTTGGATATTAGAAGATTTTAAAATAAGAAGTCAAAGTCGAAACTTTTAATTTCTGATTTTGCAACCCTCGTTACAATTCAAAAATTATAAAACTCATTTTTAATAGAAAAAAAAGAATATATATATATATATATATATATATATATATATATATTTGAATTTTTAAAATTAAAATTTTTTAAATAATCAAAAACAAAATATATTGTGATTTTTATTATAAAAAAATAGTCTGCCAATTTATTTTAATAAAATTTGATTTTTTTTAAATGATTTAAAAGTAGAACTACAACATGCAGTTGGAGTTTCTTATATAATCAAAATAATATTTTATCCAAATAATAAAACTCCAGCTTACAACATGGTACTGTGTGGTAGGGATATCAGCAGTTTATGGTATATCACAGCAGAAATGCTGCTGCTATTGGATAATATAAATATTAAGTCAAAAAGAAGCATAACTCGTATCTAAGGCGAGTTGTTGGTCGGTAAGCTGAGTTGAGCTACTAATGATGTGAAATGAAGAACTAGGTCATCACGCTGGTGTAAAATGCCTTAGAAATTAGCTCACATGGAATAAACAAAATCCATCACGGCTGAAAGCAGCAATGGATGAAGGGTGGGGTGGCTTTTACATAAAATGTATACCCATTTCATGAATATATTTATATATGAACAACATCCCCTGAACCTGATATTTTAACTTACGTAATGAAGTGTGACTTATCAGTTTGTGAAATGAAGAATTCCAAGAATGTATTTAGTCATTAGTAAGTTGTTTTTATTATTATTATTATTTATTCATTTATGTAAAAACTAGCAAGTTTACCCAACGTTGCTTGGGTATGAAATGTTGGGTTGGAAACTAAGTTCTCCTGCAGGGTTTTTTTTTTTTAGGGGGGGGGGGGAGGTAAATTTAAATTTAAAAAGTTTGAAATGTATTTTTCGAAAAACATTTTCAAATTATTATTATTATTATTATCATCATCATCATTATTATTTCTGTTTATTTTCAGATCATTAAAACGAAATAACTTAAGAATAAATGAACAGTTTCGACACTTCCTTCTTTAGCTTTTATTTTGTTCTGTTTTCGACAAACTAAGTATTGAAAGTTTGTTTAACTATGACACAAAAGTAAATAAATGAAAATCCGGGTCAGCAGTTTTTTTTTTTTTTTTTTTTTTTTTTTTTTTTTTTTTTTGTTATTAAGAAAAGATTTATTACCGTTACTCTCCCATCTCGACACCACTTAAAAGTCTCTCGCTGCCACATCTCACCTGACATGCATTTCTCATTCTTCCGACGGTCTGCTGGCCACAGCCAGCCCATTCTCGCCTTCACTTTACACGTCCATATTGTTCGACGTCGACTTTGTTTCCCCCCCCCCCAAACACGGTGTCCTTTTTTCTTTTTCTTCAGACGCCAGCTAGTGCACATTTCCTAATTTGAATATTAGTTACCCTTTGGTTACTGCTGCTAATATCCTCGCAAGCGAGCTATCTTACAGCTGCTGTTGATATTTTCCACCGTGCGCTTACGCGCTCTGTACAACTGCAGGGACACGAGAGGATACATTATTGATTAATTAGGTAATTTTTTTTTTATTAAATCTTTTCAATTTTAATTTAAAAACGGTGGGAACTTTAGGGTGCTCCATTTCTTTGTGCGAAATAAGCGACGTCATCATTTTGTGTGCAAATTTGATGGATGGTCAAAAGCGCTAAATATGAATAATGGAAGATATGTGTCTTGCTATTTTTTTTATTTTATTATATTTTGATATCCACACAAATATTATAATTTATTAAAAATACAAAATTATTATTAAAAAATATTTACGTATTTATTTATCCGCTGGGCTAATATTTTTAGCTGTATGTGAATTCAAATGGCTGCCATATTAAGTTTTAGGTTATGCTAACTTATCCATTATGAATTCCCATATTTTTAGGGTTAAAAAGCCGCTAAAAACCGAAGGCACCGATGTCAAATTATATTTTTACAATAATATATTTTTAAATTGTTGATTTCGATATTTTACAGATAGCAATAGTCATTTATTTTTATATGGTATTAAATTTTTTTTTTTTAATTGTAAAACTATACTTCAAATTCCATGTTTAAAACTTATTTCGAATTATTGAATTTAAATCATTTAAAGTTTGTTTTTTTTAATTTAATTATTTATGAAAAAAATTGTTTTTCTTCTCTTCTTTGCAAATCAATCGATTATGTTATATACCATGGAGAACTAACGTTATTTTTTTTTTTTTTACAAAACATGATAATATTGAATTCATTTCCATTTTCTATTTACGAATTCAAGTTAACTCAACCCTATGCGATCAAGGCAACCTACTTCCCAAATTTCCTTCCAAAACCTAAAATAATTTGAGCGATATTCACATACATGTTCATGATGTTGCCACACTCATAAAGCACCTTGATGCTAGCAAGGCAAATGGTCCTGACAATATTTCACTCATAGTATTCAAAAAGCTGAAACCGGAACTAGCACCCATTCTTACAAAGTTGTTCAAGAGAAATGCTTCCGAACACCTTGGAAAAAATTCACTAGTCTGGCCAATATTTAAAAAAAAAGATCGGTCTTCTGGATCTCAGTACAGACCAATTAGTCTTCTGTGTGTCATGGGTAAGTGCTTGAATCGATGTTAAATAGAGAAATTGCCAACCACCTCAGCAAAAACAATCTACTCAGTGACAAGAAATATGGTTTCCATCCTATGAGATCTACAGCTGATGTACTGACTGTAATTTCACATAGGATTTGTGAACCTATTGATGGGTGATTCCTCTTTAGAGCTATAGCTCTTGACATATTTGATAGGATTTGGTATTAAGGTCTACTTAAGATTTCCAGCTATGGAATCTGGAAATATTCTCAACCAGCAAATCCTTTCTCTCTGATAGGTTTATACAAAGAGTCACTGATGGGCAGAAGTCTGAAGCTCAACGTATCAATGCTGGTATGCCTTAAGGATACATCCTGGGCTCAACTCTCTTCCTTATCTTTATCAATGATCTCCCAAATCACATTCTAAGCTCATTCATCAGCATATACACAGATGACACTACCATCTATAGCAACACTTCAAAGGTCAGCAATGACCAAGATCTGAGTCTTTCTCTTCTAATTTTCAGCATAGGGTGTAATAGGGCAAACGATGGTTGGTTAATTTTAATGCATCCAAAACCAAGCTTCTATATTTTCACCACCAACGCCTTTAATCTTAAAAATATGGGAACCCAAAACGGATGTTATTTATTCATTATCATTATTCATGCATAACCTAAAACTTAATATGGTAGCCGTTTGAATTCACATTTATTGTATAACAAATAATATTAGTCCAGTGGACAAATAAATACACAAATATTTTTTAATAATAATTTTCTATTTCTAATAAATCATAATATTTGAACACTTGAAGACGACTATATTGCAGTCAGCTGGAAAGCAGGCTAGTGGGAGAGAATTCTCCAGGCGAGCAGTTCTAAGAAAGGAGCTCTGTACATAAAATTTACGTTTAGATTTAGGCACAGATAGAGAGTGGGAGGAATTGTTAGTAGTGATTGTAAATATACAAGTGCTTTCTTTATAAATCTCTAAATATTCAACTATAAAGTTGTTATTTATTCCCGATTACCGTAAAAAATACATGGTTAAATATGCAGACATTTTCTCAAGCATAAAAATACCCTTGTGGTGGGTGATTTATAGATTTTAGATTTATTGGTAGTTAAAAATCAATAAATATTTATTTTACCACCAGCAGTGAAAGGTTTTGTTTGAAACAAAATCAAATAAAAAAGACAAAGGAATCGTTTTGGCATCAGAAACTAGGCATAAATTTTTCTGATTTCCGATTTATCGTTCCAACACTTTTAATAACTACATTAGTTAAAAAGTTCAAATATATAAATAAAATGATTTTAAAACCAGTATTTTTTCAAAAGTGCTCTATATTAGATAGAGTTTTATAAATATTTATCATTTAAGCAAACATTGTTAAAAATAACAAATCTTTAACTTAAATATACCGCTTCTATTTTTCAATTTTTCTAATGACCTTTTTGTGTTAAGCATCAAAAAAAAAAAAAAAAAAATTAATATATGTCCCATATGTATCACAAACGTTTTCAGTTCTTTGTGGAATCATCAACAGGTTAAAAAGCAAAGGAATAAAACAGCTCGAGAAAAGAATTTCAAAGGGGCATGTGAAGTTACATGCTGAGAGGTTTTCACACTGTTCCAAAATAAGACTTTAACAATTTAAATTCCGCAGTGCCAAAATTAGTGTCTCAGGATAACATTGTATTAAGTTGAGCATTTTAAAATATTATTAGTGGTTAAAACTAAAAGAAAAAATGCTGGTATTAGTTTTGTATTATGGTGTTTCACAATAAATATTGTCGTTTTCGTTCAGGTCATTCATCCATAAATAACAAAATATTTTACTTTATTTAAAACTTGAAAATTATTGAAATGTAAAAATAGAGTACAGGGCTAGAAGCAGGAGTACATTCCTGAAAAACGTCAGGGTCGCCTGCTAATGAGTTATATATATTAAGTGATAATAACCTCTGTTTATCATAAACACAGTTTTATAAAACAAAGTGCATGTGAAGAGACAAAATAACTAAATAAAGAAACAAGATACATTATAGTTTTTCATAAAAGTATTTTTTTTTAAATACACGAAAGAAACTAACTGCAATAAAAGACAATTTGAGGATAAAAAAAAAAAATCATTCTATGACCTGAATATTCATCCACATCTGGAAAGCATTTAATGAATATTTCGAATACACACTTTTTCCTATTCATCCAAATTATGATGGCTTCTTTCTTTAACAAAACTAGCATATCTTTGCTAGTACATATATTAAGTGTTGAATTTGCTAGCAAACAGTAGCCTATAAAAATTTCTTGCTGGCGTATGCTATCCTCTTCCTCAAGGACATAATGGTCTTATGGCAAGAGAACAAATAGTACACTACACTGCCTCCAAAATAAGAGTCTAGCAGAATAGTATCATGATGAGCGAACACATATTATATATAAGTTCCTCCCCCTATGGAGAAGGATGTAATGCCTGGTAGAGTGGGTTCATGACAACAAAATAGACACACTACTTTCCTGCATTGAGAATTTGAAAATAGTATAATAAATAAAAGTAATAAGGTAGTTTCGGTTTACAACAAACAAATCTTCAATAGTAATAACGATATAATTTTTCAACAATTCAAAGTTTACGAATTACATATGAAGTATAAATGTTAAGAGTTTTCCAGAAATGTTATACAAAACATAAGGTCGAATAGCAACTTTCATACTGTCATAATTCTTTGTTACAAGGTGATCCCTAAATAAAATACCACCGAGAATCGTTAATAAAATTTAGAAAAAGAATTCTTTCTGCACTCCAACCATATCTGATCCAAATAAACTGCAGTCTATGTTTGACTTGTCCACCAATTCCAGTCATGGATGTCAAACAATCTGTTCACAAATATATCGATACGACCTGCAATGACATAACAATAAAAATGACATACTTCTCTCTTGACATTGTCCTAATTTAGGCTGTAATAGTCATCTTCAGTTTAGGAATAATCTGGAAATTATTTTGATATGGACCGACTATCTGGATGTTCCAAGTTTGAATCCAGTTCGTTCTCCAAAAATCACTTTCACTTAGGGATGTTGGCAACCTTTGCATGGTCTCTCGCGAAAGTACCCAATGTCTTAAAGAATTCTGATAAGAAAAAGTTTGGGGAGGCTAACAATGGAGTTTTAGATTCATACGATACAATTATGATGATGATTTGAGATAATTCTACAAATAAAAATCTAGGAGGTTATGGTTCAGGGAATGTTGGTTGGTTGGTTGTTTTGTATTACGGCATATCAACCCTTTTCAGGTTATTTAATGCCGAATCTGGTGATTTTGAAGAACGATTTTTTTAACATAGTATATTTGTTTTTAAGTCGTATTCTATTTAACCCATAGTTGGGACCCTAACAGGTGCTACCACTCCGGATCAGAGTGGACCTGGGAGCAATGGCAATTAAAGGGTGGCTCCACACTCCCTAAGGCCTGCAAGCTGGGGCCCTCACCATCGGATATAGTTTAAGGTCATATCCAGGACCTCAGGGAATGTGAATCCCATACTGATGAAATGATCTTCAAGATTATGGTTGGATTGCAGCAGGATCATGAATTTTTTTTTTTTTTTTAACAATTCCATGTTCAACTGGTATTTCCAAACAAGCCTAATGATGTCAGTTGCATCTTTTGGAGCATGTTTACTTTCGTAAAAGTTTATTAGAATCATCATTATCATACACAGTTTAATGTCCGTTGGTATGCATTAGATAGGTACGGGCAAAATGAATGCCGATGCTCAAAATGTATAAACATTTTGACCCCTCCCTTTACTTTAAAAAAAAAAAATAAAAATAAAAATAAAAAAAATCACCAAAAATCACTAAAAATCAGGAAATTAACCGATTTTAATAAAATTTTCAGTATTTATCAAAAAAAATGATCGTGGAATATAATGAACTAATTATTTTTATTTAAATCTTAGTGGAAATGTATTATTTTGTTTAAACAAAAATACCTTTACTAAAGTTATGGTTTTCAGTAGTAAATAAAAAACGCAAGAATTTATTTTTGCTTTGTTTATAACAATAAAAATAAAATAAGTTTTATGGGAACATTATGAAAAAAGCCCCTTAAATCCATATTAATGAATTCAATATAACTCAAAGAAAAATGAATTTCTCGAACTACCGATATTACCATTGAATTAAGCATTATTCATTTAATATTTTCACACAAAAAAAATATAATTGCAAAAAATATTTCTTTTTTTTCTTTTTTAATTACAGGTTTTGCATAATTTTTATATGCAACATTTTAATAATTTCCTTGCTTGCAGGAATGTAAAACTTTTGGTATAACATATTTTTTATATAATATTGAACAAGAATTAAAAAAAAAAATTAATTTAAAAACAGGAACATAGAAAAATAAATTTAAAAAATGGAAGAATTTATACAAATGTTCAGAATAGGAATGTACGGATGCACAGCTGGAAAAAAAAAAAAAAAAAAAAGTATCACACCCCTTCCTCCCTTTTAATTACATGACGCCATTTTCACAGTCTTTCAACTGCCTGAAATTTTGGGCCTTTGTATATTCCGTGTTTACAAAATTTTAATTTGTTGCGTTTTGTGAACGACAGAATCACTGTTTTGGGCTAATTAATTTATATTTTGTACAAACAAGGTGTTTTTCTTTTTTATTTTACTCAATATATTAGGACTTTACTTTATTAATTATCTTTGAAATAGACCCAGAAAACTAATATTTATCTTTTAAATGATTTTTACAATGAATTTATTTAACTTCAAAATTTAGATGACCGTGAAAACATTTTTCATAACTTTTTTTTTTCACATGTACAAATATTTTTTTCCTTTTGGAAATCAAGTTTAGTCCTTAATCTTTCAAATACAATCAAAAAGTAGTCGGAAACCTACAAAAGAAATTATGATAAATCGACTTTCAAAACTAGGTCCTCCTATTTTTGTCAGACCGTTTTTGCCCGTAACTTCCAAACTAACCTATCCTTCTTTCACATCTACTAAGCCAAGAACTCTCATCCATTCTTTCAATGTGGTCATACCATCAAAGTCTCCTGTTCTGCATGCACTCCCTATACGGCTAGAGTTATTCTTCCTCTGAAATTATCAGATCTAAGTCTGTTGCCAAGACTCACATTACATTACTGGATCATTCTCATTCATTTCTATCCATGTAACCTTCACTGGCCAAAACGTTTTTGTTTTTAAGATGTGTTCATGTGTGCACATTATGTAATACAAAAGCTGTTTCAAACTTAAGCGTGACAAATCAAGCCTCGTTCTGAGATTAGAGATCCTTGAATGACACATTTATTTTGAATATTTAAAAATGAAAATATTTTTTTAAATTGAAGAGTGACAAACCAATGAAAAAAAAAAAAGCTGAAATTCATATGAATCCTCCCTCAATATACATGTGCGAGGGAGCCCAAAGATTAGCAACTAAAAACAACTTAAATGATGACATGCTAATGGTAAGTAGTAAGAACATATTTAAAATAATTTAAAAATGAATTAGTAAAATATCAATATAATATTTAATTAGCAAAATATCAATCTTGGTAAACAAGAAAATGAAAATTAAAAGACATCGAGTGAATATGTTGGGACGAAAGAAACAGGAAGTCATTCTTTAATTTAAAGAAAATGTCATCTCGTTCCTCTACCCCCATCATGAATAGTTTGAAGTCTTAGCCTTCACTGCAAAATTAACATTTTCAGAGAGAACTGTCATAGAGAAAAGGACAAGACAAAAAGAGAAAGAAAGATAAAGTAAAAGAGAAGAAATAAAAAGAAAGAAAATCTAGCCAAATAGTTAAAAAAAAAAAAAATATATATATATAAGTACGTAAGGCTGGAGTGATTTTTTTTTTTTAAATAGAAAAAGCTGATTTCAACAAAAAGCAGAGAAGTCACCTCCCTGATAGAGATAATTGGACATGTCTATTAAAAAAAAAAAAAAATAAAATAAAAAACACTCACACACATTCTTTACAAATGTCACATTTTCATTAAAAGATTTTTTTGAACATGCAGCTAACCTACATCAGAGGTCACACACAAACGACTGATGGCCACATCCAGCCTGTAGACTGTTTTTCTGTGACCCACAAGAGACCGTTCTATCTCTTGTGTCCATCCTTACTTTCAAATTAGCAATATTGACCTTTATCTTGAATCCAGCAAGTGCAAACAAACGATCAATCAATATTAAGGCAAGCAGGTTTTGTTCTAGTTCCTTAGCAAAGAGGAGAAGAATATTGCCCCTCCCCCCACTCCTCCTCACACACCTGTAAATATGATACAAAGCAATTTTCAAGATAAAAAAAGAATGTGCTTCTATAAATGGGCTCGGTTAGACTTTATGACACCCCTTCTCTGTACTTAAAATGTTATCCCTGTTTGGTAATAACTCAAGTGACATTGTGAAATGCTCAGCCGTAGTGATAATGGCAGAGCTAGAGAAATTATCTCTGAAACGCTTCTCTTTACTTAATTGAAATGTTTAATGCTGATTGGATCAAAATACTCAATCAGGGTATTCCATCCAGGTATGATCCACTCAGAGAAGGTCAAAGTGTTAGATTTTTAAATATGTTTTGTTAATCATTAGTAGTTGTTCAAAATGAACGTTTATCGAAAATGTAAGCTATTTGACTCGAGTGATTCAATATTTATGGGATTTTAAATTTTGAAAAAAAAAAAAAGAAAAAAAAGAAAAAAAAGGGGACTTGGTCATTTTTCAGACATTTTCCAGAATTTGAAGCTATTTTTCACTAGCAGCATCTCAGAAATGCAATATATTAAATACTTGCATTGAATCTCTTACATAAAAAATTCAACAAATTTACTCAAGAAAAAATTTTCTAAACAATTTTTAGGGGTTTACAAAACCCATTGGAAACACACTTTCAGCAATTTAGAACACATGAAATGAAAAGCTAAAATTCAAGCTTTTTGTCAGTTGTCTCTAAAAGACCTGAAATATTACATATTGAAGAAATTTGAAACGTTTAACTATCCAGAGTCAAAATTTATTAGTCCCCAAAAACTGACATGGCCATATAGTCACCTACTTCAATGCAGAAGAACCTCATATATGACCATTTGTTTTAAAAATTCTTTTGCTGAATTATAGTTTAAAGAGTATATGAATATAAAAATACATCATGCTCTCAAAAATTAGGTTCTCATGCACTGAAGTAGGTAACCACGTGACCATGCTCATTTTTCAAGAAGTAGTAAATTTTAACTCCGAAAAATTAAACTCCTGAAATTTCTTCATTATATAGTCAACTCCTGGAGTTAGGCACTTGTTCATGCGATATCCCCAGTCAGATCCAGTAAAATCCTAATTTGCCACAACAATCTATGTTATTAATAAAAAAAATTAATCATGAACTAACTTCTAAATACAACAGCTTGTCAGTCTCACTATATCTACTCCAACACGCTTCATCAAGACCTTTGAACATTTCTCAACTGTTCTTATTGTTAATTCTTTTTTTTTTTTTTTTTTTTTTTTTTTTTTACATCAGTCACCATTTACCAAGGCCTGAAAGTCACTCAAGGATAAGGGTTAATGAGTGTAAGGTAGTCACTGAGACAACAGCACAATGATCATTAGTGGTGGAACTTTGGGTATACTTTGATTATTTAAGGGAACTGCGCAACAAAAACTTGTTCACATTGAACTTGAAAACGACCATATTGTAGTCAGATGAAAAGCAAGCCAGCGAAACAGAGTTCCCCGGGCGAGTAGTTCATGAAAAGAAGCTTTGTTCGTGAAATCTGCGTTTAGATTTAGGCACAGATAGAGAGCGAGAGAAATCGATAGTGGTTGTAGATAGACAAGTGTTTTTGTGAAAGTTTGGCAAAGGGGGACAATAGATTGAAGCTCAGACGAGCACTTGCAATGAAAATAATGATAGAGCAGAGACAGGCTTGCAACTCTTCTGTGAGGAAAAGGTTGCAGGGAAGAATAAAGAGCATCATCTACTAGGTTTTGATGCTGGTTTTGAACTACCAAGGCAGGACAGATATAAAAAAAATTCAGCAAAAATATTTCATGTGCTTTTTTTCCTTCTTCTCACAAAAAATACATGTGTGAAAAGCAACAAATACTTTATGATTTAGCGACACACGAGTTCTGGGATATCTTTCCTGCACACAACAAGGTTGCCATTTTGCATTTTTGTGTTATTATGAATCACACAAGTGTCTAAAGAAAGATGAAAAGATAACGAAAGCATTGGATTTACATAGACATATCCATTTGGAGATAAATAGTTTGCCGAAAACAAGCATAAAAATGGATACAAAACATGTAAGGCGGTATATATATAGTATAATTTACAAAAGGGAGAATAAATATAACTAGTAAAGAAGGAATACATGATGGTCCAAATCACAATGAAAAATAAGATATTAAAGGGTTGGAGAAAGAAAACTATGCATGAGCAGTGAAGTAGATGTGTTTCTGAAAATCTGATTGCTTCAGAAGATATAACCTAAAGGTAAAGCTGGGTAGTGTTTGAAAAGGTATGCTCCTAAGAAGAGCTGAATAAAACGTTTGTTTGGTTTGAAGGATGCACTAGAAAAACAACCTGAAATTTCTCACACATGGGCAGAATGAGTTTTAACTTCTAGTACGGAAAACACATTCTCGTAATGAGATAATTCAATAAATTCTGAGCTAACATGGGTATTAAAAAAATTTTTGTGAATGATTTTGATACTTCTCACTGTTGGGTATGCGTTAAGAACAGACTGTGGTAACTTAAACACTAGACTTGAAATTTAAAATCATTCAACAATGGTCTAAAAAAAAAAAAAAAAAAAAAAAAAAAAAAAAAATATACTCCACTAGTAATCAACATCATCATAATATTCAGTTAACATCTATTTTACATGTGTGTCCAACACATGTAAAATAGATGTTAAACTGAATGTTATGGACAGTATCTAAACTTCAATTCCCACCATCCATACAATGTGAAGAAAGCGTCCATTGCCTGCAACACCGATCAAAAACAATATGTAGTAACAGCAATGTATATCAAGAGGAGATGGACAGTTTATGAGAAACCCTCCACCGAAACAATTATCCAGAGAGCATGACATCAGCTCCAAGAAATCTGGACCAAACACAAAAAGGACATCACTCAGAAACTCACCACAGTTTTTATACCATATATAAAGGGCTTGTCTGAAAAACTTCAACGGATATACAATCCATATGACATCAGGACAGTATTCAGGAGTGATTCAACTCTCCAGAAACAGCTTGTGAGAGTCAAGCCCCCTATAGAAAAAAAATCATGACTAAGGACCGTGTATATGAAATCCCATGTAAATGTGGAAAACTATACAATGGTGAGATGTGTCGTCCACTAAAAGTTCAGTTAGAAGAACATCGAAAAGCCATAGTACATGGAGAGATTGAAAAGTGAGGTCTAGCTGACCATATCTGGAAGGAAAAGGGAAACATCTACCATTAGGGGACAAAGTAAAAATCATAGACAGGGAAGAACGGTGGAGAGTAAGACAACTCAAAGAAACAGCACATATGCTAGGGAATAACCTAAGTAGACCTAGTATAGAATTTAATATAATATGGGAACCACTAATTATAAACATATATATATATATATATATATATATATATATAGTAATAAATAGTGATATTTACAAATAGAAATAAAATAGGTTTAAGGCTCCTAAAATTCGTACCAGAATCGTCCACAAAGACCCATGGCACAATGGTTAGAGTACTTGGAAAAATCAATTGTAAAAGTGTTATTCTCTTGAAGGTTGAAGGTTCCATGCAATTTATTTAGGATCTCTATCCAGTCATGGCTGACAGAACAAGAGCATGTTACCCCGTGAAGTAAAAGGGTTCCGCTTGAAATTCCATCCAAATTCCCGAGTTTGACAGAAACATTCCCAAGTTTGACAAGATATACCTGAAGAAGGTCGGAGGTTACTGAAACGTTGTGAAAATGCCACTCAAGATGAGAACAGTAGTCTGATGAATCCAAATAATATGAATAATTAATCCTCATCTCAAAAATTCAGAAACGTCAGACCATAAATTATATTTCATAATGCTTTAATTTTTAAGTGGTCATATTTTTTGTTTTTTTTAAATCTCTGAATTCAATATAAATTTGTTTTAAACTCGAACTAATGAAAACGAGTGTGGAGGTAGTAATTCAAATTCTAAAATGATTCTACTCAGGTTCTTAAAGCAATAAATTTTCTCTAATTCTGACCGCAGGATCTTCGTTTAGAATAATAAAAAAGAATTTGATTTTATTGTCACTAACATAGAAAGCTCAGCAGCTAAGACTTCTTGTGGATATTTCTTGTTTCAACATGTAAGATTTTTTTTTTTTTTTACTATTGATCGATTTTTTATTGAATACTACCCGGCATTGCCTGGTCGTAAAATACGCATAAACATTATATTTTAATTCATACAGAAACTTGAGATAAGTGCATGCGAGTATTAGTTTTTTTTTCTAAACAGTTCACTTAAAAAAAAAAGAAAACTGAAATTAAAACCAAAACCTAAAGTCAGTAAGTTAAGCATAGGCACCGCCAAAAATGGCCGCAAAATCAAGTTGTTGTTGTTTTTTAAAACGAAATTACATTTATTAAAATCCATTATTTCTGAGTAACTTTTTTTTTCCAGAAAGATAAAACCCTGAATTTTATCATATAGAAAACAGAATAATGTAAAACTTTTTCTACTATTTTTAATTCAATTTTAAATGTTAAATTTTCCCAAAAAGTTAACAATTGACATTTTTTGTCTTGCACAAAAAACGTACTTAAATATTTAAAAAAAAGGGTTTTTGAAATAATTAATTAATTTATTTATTGTCTAACTAAGATTTAGGATGATTTTCTAAGAGAATATGCAAAAATATTATAATATAAGTACCTGAATTTCAAATAATTCCACTTATTCATATAGGTAACCAAATATTTCGCGTTTACGTAGAGTTCAGATCGACTCTGTTTACGTTTTCTTTTGATGATGAGAAAACTATGGAAGACCAAACAGGCCAAAAAAAACTTATTTTTCAGTGACGAAAATTTCAATGTATTATTAAGCTGAGGCTGGCCAGTACCAGATGGGTGACCATTTGTATGCGTTTGGTTTTTAATGTGTATGTGTGTGGGGGGCAGGCTCCCCAAAATGGGGGGGGGGCAATTTAAAGCTGAATAAAAAAAAAATTATTTCAGCGCGTTTGGTCCACCGTAGTCGAAAGGCGGCAAACGTTTTCAAACGGGATCGAAAAAAATGATGCTATTTTTAACACAAAGGGCACAATATTTATCGAATTTTTTTTTTTGGTATCGATTATTCAAAGCATGCCCTGTTTAATAATGGTCATGCATTATTCGGCTCGCTAAAAAAAAATTGTTAATTTATTTATCAAAAATTTTAAAATAGCTTTTTTCGTATAAATATTAAAAAAATTTTTTTTTTGTTTTGCTTAACTTAAATTAATTATTTTACTTAACATATTCACCGAATTTCACACTTCAAACTCAAAAGCGGGATAATTAAACACAATCGAAGTTCTGATATTCAGACGTCAAAATAAGGTATGCAAACAATTTTTTTTTTTTTTTTTTTTTTGAATCTATAATTCTGTCCCTTACAACAACACAATATGTTGATTTCAGTTTCAGATGATTATTTTAAGCATATTTGTTCCCACTTCAAAACAAGGGGGGGGTTTGTAAGCAAAAAAAAATATATATATAAATATCGTTTATGAAAAATAAGTACACTGTTATAAAGTTCATTCTTCTCCTAATAATCGCTGAAAATTTCGTATTGATCGGATAATTACCTGATTTTTGGTAGATTTTTAAAAAGACGGTCCGTCAAAAAGTACTGACCTGCCCCCCCAGTTTTGGCGGTGCCTAGTTAAGCATGATAACACTTAGGCCGACTTGAAACGATCTTCAAAAAGTGTTTTAAAATTGCACTTATTTTTAACGTAATGAATCTGTCAAGTGAACCATTCACGCATGTGCATTTGTGGGACAGTTACCAAACAGATAAAAATTTGATGACCTCCATTTACCAATTTTCTCAATTTTGACCCCTAGCAGCCTAAAGTTTACCACATGTTCGAATATCATATACCAAATTTCAAGCCTGTAGATAAAAATCTGTTGAGTATATAGGTTGAGAAGTGTCCTCACACATTCTCTCACTTTTATAGATAAATAGATTTTATATAAATATAAAAAAGAATCACGATATCAAAACAATCAATATGTTGAATTTCATCCATAATATAAATTTGTCTGTTTAAATGTATGTATGTATGTATGTATGTATGTATGTATGTATGTCTGTCTGCCTAAAACTTTCGACAGAAACGATGGATTTTCACAAGATCGGTATCATTTTGAAGCTCGATCCTTTGATGATAAATATCGAAAAATTGGCTAAAAACATTAATTCCTTCACCCTCAATTGGGTACTTTTCTACAAGGAGGGGGGGTCGCTTTTTGGCGATATTGTTGAAAGTCATCCTCTCTTTTTGATTGACTAGCCTTAATTTAAACCTTCACCACTTCAGTTTGGCGAAGGACACAATAGCAAGACGTCACTTTTTTTTTTTCACGTTCTTTTCCTCCTTTGCAGTATGGGTTCGAGCCTGCCTTCCTACCACCATTTTTTTTTTTTTTTTAATTTTTTGCTCAACACACGCCTCCAAACATTTGGGCAACACCAGGCACTCAGACTAATATTTGAATAAAATAGAAAAAGATGTAGTGTTTAAAATGGCTTTCAATTAAGTAAAAAGCTGCTTTAACAACTGAAACTTCATACTAAAATTAAAATCTTTTTACAACTACTAATTCCATCAGGTTTCTGAAGAAAAGGTTTAAGATTTACTATTGACGTGCCCTAAACAAGCTTCATCTTATAAATGATTAGACAGGTAAATATTTACAAACTTATCTTTTTCACTTCAATATCAGACTAGCACGATCTGTGGAAATTCTACAGTGGACTCTTTCCTATATAATATATTGACGTTGGCATTCTGGGGATGTTCAGCATAAATGGATATGCCCGGATATTATTGTAGCGCTTTTGTTAAACTTGCAAAAGTATTTATCTAAGCTAGCATGGACGCCCGGCATAGACCAGTTGTAAAATACACTTAGATATATTTTAATCATAGTCAATTTTCTATTGATTCTTATATATTATAAAGTTGTGATTTCAAAAATAAAAATATATACATCCATGTGACTTGGGTGCATCAGCTTGAAAACAAAATTTGAGTTCTTTCAGCTATCATCAAAACCGAAACGAAAACTTATTAAGAATTCTTGGTCAAATTATTTATTACAGGAAATGGAATGTCATAGCAATTCAATGACAGTCACTCGGAAGACAAAAATGTAAGTGTGACACACAAAATAACACACATGCTATTGTTATTAATAGATAGATATTTGTACAAAAAAAAAAGTCAGAAAATATGTAAAAGGTTAAACTTATATCATAATAAATATTCACTCTAGTAAATATTCTTTTATTTTATAAGACATTTAGATTTTATTATAATTATAGCAATCTATGAAATAAAAGGTTGGCAGAAAAATTATCTACATTCAAAATAAAGTATGAAAAATAAAATGCTTACATTTGAATTAAAGAAACTCTTTCGTATTTATTTGACATTGGAAAGTAACTTGTTTACATAAAAATGCATAGTTGAAATTACATAAATTATTTTCTTTTAAGAATTCAGTAGAGAAAACTTAATATAATCGCACACAATAAGTTCTCTATTTGTTTTAGTAAGTATATAGGTCTCAATCTGTCCACTGGTGCAGGGTAGAGACAACCATTGTAATCTGTTGTAAAGAGTAGTATGTGTCCTACTTGTCTTTGAGACGCCTACTTTCATCATCTTTAGTGATGATGAATAAAAGATAAAGAAACTATCCTTGTTTCATATCTTTATTCTAGAGAAGTTATCATACATAGCTATGATGGAAGCTTCCTTAAAACTAAAGTAATCATAGTTTCTCATCCATGTAAGAAGTCCTAAAGATGAAGAAATTCCTATTCACAAAGTAATTAATCTTTTGAAGAACTAATACTAATTCTTCAAAGTGGCATGCCTAAGAACGAAAATCTTGTCAAAGCCATAAAACCATATCACAGATATGCTGATCACATACAGTAGAACCCTAGGACACGGAATTAAAAATTAGTAACAAAAGACAATACAGTATATAATACACATGTATATAATCAAATAACATAACACCTTAAGGCAGGGCAAATACCATAACCAGGAACCGGAAAAACATTGTATTCCACGTCATAACCTGAAAAAAATCCTAGGGCTACTGTATCCTGGGGTTCTACTGTATATGTGGTTGACGGAGTTGTAATTTTAGGACAGAGCATTATCATTCCAAGCTTGCTTCACAAACAAATACAGAAGGCATTACATGTCACACATCAGGGTATGGTGATGATGAACCAAAGGGCAACAATTACAATATTTTGATCTAAAATATTGATTGATATAACAAAAACACAAAAATCAATGTGAAGATTTATAGGATTGCAAAATCAAATGCAATGGAACCACCATTAGATTAATCAGATTATCCATTCCAGTAAAGGTGTTCTGACTACTTCTAATACATGAATACAAATTATCTGTTGTCGACAGATATTCCAACTGGCCAACAGTATTGAGAAAAATGGAACATCAATCAACTTGATCAAATGTCTCAGAAATATTCACCATATTTATTACACCAGAAGTGACCTTAGATGAGAGCCCTCAATTCACTGCAAATAAAAGAAAGGAATTCCTAAAAAGATGGAGTGTACATCATAGACTAAATTCAGTTGGAACCCAAACACAAGAGCAGCTCAGCAGAGCTCATAGTGAAATTGTGTCAAAAGAATGCTGATAACAAACAAGTTCTATCAGATTCCTAAATGTAGATGGATTCCAAAGGCAATGCTAATTTACACAAAAAGCATTGATCCACAAACCGTGATACTGTTTGGATGCCCAATTAGAGACCCACTCACCACACAAGGAAGATACCGTCCCTACCCAACCTGACAAGAAATTACCACTAAGCTTTAATTGAAACAGCTACCCCTGTGCATGAATCACACCCAGAAACTAACACACATTCCAACAGAAAGAGCACTCCATAAAATAGCAATTCCAAACAAAACCAAATTACCTGAAGTAATCACTAGTAAAAGATTACCTTTGCCATTGAGAAGACAGAAGTCAATAAGTCAGGAAGATTTGAGTCTCTGAACAGTTTACACTTTTAGCTCATTTGATAAATCATAAACTACCAATTTTAATACTACCAATTTTTTTTTCTCTTCTAAAAAAAAAAAAAAAAAAAAAAAAAAATCCTTTGGAACAGGAGATAGATAGGTAACAATTTGTCCATTGATTTATGTTAAGGACAATTATTGTAATCTGTTGTAGCATGTGTGTGAATGAGTAATATTTCATATTTATATTGTTTCCTTAAAAAGTGTACAGATAATGAAAAAAGATGAAGAAACTACACTTGTGTTATGTCTTTGTTCCGGAGTAGTAAATGTACATAGGTAGTAAGAGACTTCACTTAACATTTTTCTTAACCAAGTAGAGGATTTTTTGGAAAACCCTAAAGCTAAATCAAATATATTTTGTGCCAATAAGATAGTAAAGGGGGGGAAAATAGGCTAAGCTGAATCAAAGATATCCGACAGATTGCTTCTTGGATTTGACTTTGAAAATTCAACAAGATAACTTTATATGTTAACATGTAAAGATGTAATAAGAATCGAGTAAAAACTTCTAACATACAAAACAACAACCCAAAACTCTTTTGTTCTAGGGGAAAAAACCTTAAATTATGGTTTTTGGTCCTGATTGTTAATCTGGAAGGACTTATCATTTTCGTTTGTCTTTTTTTGTTGTTGTTTTTATCACTATCCATTAATTTAGATTTTCTTAAAATTGATTAGATTTTCAAAGTTTTGTAAGAAATTGTAACCATAAGCATAAATAACTGACTGGGTTAGACTCCCATATTCTTCATACTCAAAAATAACAAAAAGTTAAAATCAATTTTCAGTTCAAGAGTGAGGCAAGATAGTATACAAATCAACACAGATTAATAAATCACAATTTCACAGAAGTGATATTTTATATACAGGGTGTCTCAGAAGCTGCACATTATACACTGATCTCCATGGAGTGGTAACTCCGATCATCAGATCTGCACTTTCTTTTCTTTGGAAACATTTCAAATCTGTTGTGTACTCGAATCGTCCATCTGGTAAGCTAATGAACAAGAAAATAGATATTATTTGTATTTTTATGAAGATATAGATGTGTAACTTCTGGGACACTGTATATTTGAATGTGAAAGCTTACATAAGAAAACAATGTATATTCATAGCTTGAGAATCATTGCAGAAAAAGAGGTTCATTAGCTGAGATAGAGAAGCCTTCTGTTGATAATTTAAGAAGTGTGAATTATCTACAGGTCAGAAAAATCGTAATCAAAACTTCTCCATTCATTGCAAAAATTAAATTTGATTGCAAGTTATTTATACATATTTGATGCATATAGTTTTCATTGTGAAAAAGTTTAGTTATAAGCGTTAAAATGAATATGTTAATGCATTTGATTTCAATCTGCATGAATCAGCACATGACAGTGTAGAAAATTTAAACGCGTAACTTTTTGTAAGCATGCATTTGCGATTGTGTATTTGAGTTGAAATTTGTATTTAGCAAGTAAGAGGATGGAAGAAACAAAATGTCATACAAATGCGAGCACAGTCTTAGAGATTTTTTGGCCTTAATTGTTTAATTGAAGAAAAATCTGGCCTTGTATGTGTTTGAGGTGAACCAAAAAAGCAAATTCAACAATTTCACAGACACCTTTGATTAGTTCAAAATATTTTTATTAATTCAGGTGGATGGATGCACGGAGCGATGTATACAAAAATGGTTACTTTTATTTTGTACTGCAAAGGATAAGTTTCCACTGCCAAATTCATTCACATGAAACAACTACTAGTGACAAAGAAAACTATGGTTTATCCTTTAGAAGAAAATGAAAAATGTCTTTTCTCCAAATTTGTAAAAATAGCATTTTTTAATAAATGTTTAACAATACAATTGGTGGTCATCCCAAATCCAAAAGTTAGGATTAATAGTTACATAATTCAAATATAGGGGATTCAGTACAATTGGCTTATACCCCCAAGCATACTGAAAATGTCACTAATTTAAAAATTCACTGTTTTTAAAAAAATAAATAAAATAATGTGATTAATAGTTGTTTAACAGATTCAATTATTTTTGACCCAAAGAAAATGAATGCTTTGGCACTCACAGGGGTTAGACATGATCACCTAGATATAGTTATAGTCTCAAGTGCCATGGATTGGCTAAAATTATCATATAATCCAATATTATGGCCAAAATCAAAACAAGTATACTTCAGTTGTCATGTAGGAAAAAGTTGGTAGAATTTTACACAGAAGAGGATATGGTATTCCAAATTCACCTTGAATTGTTTTGTTGTTTGGCATCCACACTCGAGCAGTCGAATCAACTATTCCAAAGTCCAGGGATTGAGAAAGTAACTCTCCTCCAGTTCAATCGAAATCAGCAGTGAAATTTTTTTGTAGTGTCTGTGAAAACCTTTTTGATACAGGGGTGAATAATAGCCGCGAGGTATATCATAATGATCATTAAGGAGATTGTAGGCCAAAATGAGATCACTGTAATCGTTAATGGTCAAAGGAGAAAAAGTTAAGCTTCTTGAGTTGACTTTCATAGAGAATATCTGATAGAACTTTCATCATTCGAGTAGCCAATCTTTGAACTATATCCAAATGCTGAATATCACATATTAGATGTGGAGCAGTGGTCTGAACACTATATTTTAACAGTGGCTTGACTAGGGAGACATGAGTGCAGCCTGAATGCAATGTTTAAATGGCTTGAAAGACGAGTTGACCAGAAGGCCAAGATCTTTTGTTCTGTTAGCCTCCTTGAGCAGAGCAGTGTCATTGCCGAAAGCGAGAGCCAAATCAGAAGGAAAATGCATTACAATATGGTAACATTTATCAACATAAGGTTTAAGTCCCATTCAATGAACCATTTATTGAAGGATTATCAATTTTGTTAATTTGACGTCATCTATAAATGACTATGTTTCCGCCAATCACTCAGATTCCAGGTTGACAAAATCTGCAGATTTTCACAAACTAAATATCATCAACCGAAGCTACTTAAAATATGGTCTGATTTTGTCAATGAAGAAAAATTTATTTCAGCTTTTTATACATTTTTTTTAATGTAAAAAAGAAAACAAACAAATTGCCATAGTAGTCCTGCCATACATCTAATGGCATATAAACCCGCTTTGTAAAAATTTGCTAAAAAAAAAAGATAACTAGGCAAAGCTGTAACAATCAACAACACTTTTGCATTTTCTCAGATCGGACGTAGATCAATGTGAATCCGCAATATCAGCTGTTAATGGAGTTATTTTTACTCTCTGTTTTTGTGATATTTTCACCTTTGGCAAAATATTGTCCTCAATCATACTGGCAAGCATATTTCTAAGAACTTCCCGCACAAGCTCAACATTGCCGGGACACACAAAATATGTTACAAATGTACCATGCTTTATTTTTAAGCATCAAACAGATTAAAGTTTATTAAAACGAAAAATACAGGTTGATACAGGATTATTATAGCTCCGAATATCAAAGTAGCTCCACTTGACAGTATCGCATTGTTTTGCTCAAAATTCACCAACATTTGTGCACAATGGTTGTTTACATGATTTCATTTAGTGACGATTGCAACAAAAAATAAAAATATATTCTGGATTACACCGAGAGGGGGGTATAAAACGCTCATATATGGAAAAATAACTTGAATCTTTTGCTAATATCTAAAAACTTATACATTTGTTATAGCTCGATATCTTATGAAATTTGAGATCAATTTTTTTTTTTTTTTTTTTTTTTTTTACTTCAAGCTTTAGTTGAAAAATTATACCCTCACAAACGATATGGGATCTGTTCATTATATATTGTTCAATTTTGATAAAAATAGAGACTGTGTTATACAAGCTGAGATACATCTTCAATCATCAGTCTGACAGAGTCGGAGCCATTTTGAAGTTAGATTAGAGTTGATGTATGGTTCTATGCAGTTCTAGGAGATTATTCACTCTCTCAGACTTCATTTTCTATCTTTGAGAAGGAAGGGGTTAGTTTATTGCTACACCTGAGGCTAACCTACCGCAGAATGACAACAGTTGTTCGGACATATTTATTTATTTATTTGGTGTTGTTAGGAGTGCACAAGCTTTTTTAAATTTCACATGGTCTTGTGTCTAACCTACAGGAGAGAAGGTAAAAAAATATATATTCAGTGTTGAATAAAAAAAAAGTAAATAAAAAATAACACTTTTGTAAAAAAAAAAAAAAAAAAGAAAGAAAGAAAGAGAATCCTTAACTATAACATTCCCACATACGAGTAAAATTCCTCAAAATGACAATTTCTATATCTAAAATTCCCTCATTAGTTGCCCGATAAAATATTTATTTTGGTTTTCACTTTTTACTATTATTAGACTAGTGAGAAAGCGAGATGAGTCATTTTTGAAAGGTCTAATTTTTTTGTCACCGTTTGGTTTTAATTTTATCAAAATTGATTTATTCATTTTTTATGACATTTTACATCAACTGATATGACCAGAAATGCAAACAATTTTCAGAAAATTGAATTCTGTACGAAACAGGGGAAAAATTGTACCTTTTCACAAATATCTAAATTAACATCGATCTATTTCTTTTAATCAAAGATTGTTTACGTACTTCAAATATTGGCGATCACATGAGGTGAGTGTGGAGTGTGTCTTAATGAACCAAATACCTACAAATGGAAGGGGGGGGGGGCTTCTTGTATCTTAAACTTCCTTCATTCGTTTTTACACAATGCACATAATCTGACAAAAACAAACAAACGTGATATGCCCCCCTACACACACACACAAGGGTGTCGGTGGAGTTGAAAATGTCATGGAATTGCCTCCCAAAAAATGATATTGTCCCATTTTGAGGAAAATTTATATTTGAGAGCTTTTTGGGGTGCTGATTCCAAAAATAACACTTTTGGAACAGAACCAAAAAATGCCTAACAAGGAGATGCCCCCACATAAACGTGGTAATCGCCGCGACAATGGGTGGGGTGTACACGCATGGTTTACTTGATTAAATTTAAATTTCTGATTTAAAGTTTTACAAGTGCGAAAAATTCAACAAGAATAAAAAATTTTACCAAAATTTTTATTTTCAAAATCGTAATCTTGAAGATAAATGAGCATAGAGCAGCCCTTTTTTTCGCAACTTTATCACACGACTTTGCACTGGCAATCCTAATAGGCATGTTAAACTACTAATAGACTTACTGTGAAAACCTTAAGGTTAAGGAGGGGCGGGGGGGGGGATTCTGTACTTGTTCAACAAATTTTCTTTGAATACAAATTACTGTTTACACATATATTTCCCATAAATAGTGCTTACATAGATACGAGATGATTTGAACATGACATTTTGATATTATTATAGATTAACACCCTCCGTTACCACACACTCTAAGTAAATTCTACTTTTTAGGCGATTACGTATAAATACTAAAAAAAAAAAAAAAAAAAAAAAAAGTAGAATGAGAGATCCGTTTTACATAAATTTAACGTAAAATTTCCGGACAGTTAACCCTTTTTTTTTTTAACCATAAATGTCGTGCGTTTTGTTTTCCTTTAGATGGGATACCTACATTTTTAAGCGACTACGTGTGATTTTACCGCCTTGGCATTCGAACTTACGGTTAATGATAAAAAAAAAGGGTGCCCATGAAAAAAAAAAAAAAAATTGGTTCAGAAAGGAGGGATGATTTTACGTTAAATTTATGTCTGATGCTAATTCTAAAATTGTTTTTGTTTTTTTTTCTTACCGCCATGTTTTTCAGAGTGTTCACTATCACATGTAAAAATGTAGAATCTTGTTGGTAGGAAGGAGGGTGTCAGTGAAAGGTGTTAATTTTTTACTTTTAGAAACGCTATGCACACAAAAATAAAATTATATTCATCAAAGTGAGTAACTTTAAGTTACGTATAAGCGAAAAAAAACAAAAAATACACGCGAGCATTTTCTTTTTCTTTTTAGCTCCTTATATCAAGTGGCTTCACGTCTTGTCTGGAGCTATTTTCATAAAAAAATACTAAAATCCATCCAACCAAAACTCCAATATATAGGCCTATACAATGATAGTTCTTGTCCACTGCAATAACTTAGGCACTAGGGTCGGAAAGTGAGATTGAAAAGTCAGCGTCCTCTAGAAGAGGCATTCTGACCTGCAAAAAGTGCCTAGGCAGCCCCGTTGGCATTCTCCGGTGAGGGCGCCTTAGGCGGTTAGGAATAAACTAACCCCTTAAAGCACAGTCTGGGGAGGTGGATATGGACCTCCTAGAACTAACTGCACAGAACTTAACTTCTTCAGCCAAATCAACAGGGGCCAGGTCATTATAAGAATAATCGTCTAATCTCTTGATTTTGGGAGCCCAGGATAAAAATCCCTAGGCATATACAGCAATAATGCTAAGATATGCTTCGTCTAATGAACCATGAATAAAAGCAATGTTTGTACTAAAAGTGAAGGCAAAGTCTTAAAAGGTTTTAATACATTTTGAACTATAAACTTTACAATGCTTACTTTTTTAATATTGGAATTTTAGTATAGATACAGTTTGCAATATCTCAGTTTTAGAGCGGAATTTAATGAAGAATTCTTCCATACATTCTTTTTGAAGAAAAAAAAAAAAAAAAAAAACACAGACAACAACGACATTGCAAGAGCTAAGATTAATAGCTAGTGTTGTTAATACCCAACCTCTTGATAATGTCGCATGTCGACTTGATAAATGTAATATACGTAATTTTCCACAATGGAAAATAAAGGTTGGTTACCTACGTTCTAATCACACTAGAAATGAATATCCCCTTAGTCTATTAGATTGGAATAAAATGAAGACCCCTAGAATCAACAACAAGTCCATTTTTATGAATCATATTGTAGAAAACGAGTCAGTAGTAGTAGTAGTTTCAGGAAAGCTACTGACACTACTTGTTTATTTCAAGAGTTAACTCGACGTTCGCATTTCCAAAGATAGTTATTATTGGATTTGCATTTCTTGTGGGACTAAACTCAGAATAAATGTAATAACTTTTAAAACGATCAATTCTTTTTAGAGAAATCATGAACAGAGAAATAAAACGAAAAAGCATAAGTCTTTCTAGCAGCAGGACATACAAGGGAGGAATTTATTGTAAGAATAAATGGTATAAAATTAAAAGAAAAAATATATTCAGAAGATGAGGTTAGAATTTATAAAACAAAAAATAGCTCGTCAACTATCACTATCATTTATTGGTTTTATAAGTAATCAATTAATTTTATTAAATTAAAGAAAGAAAAAAAAAACACAAGAAATGTTTTGGGGTTTTTAAGAATCATTTTGGTACATGGGGGGGGGGGGCAAAAAGATGGGATAGCCATTAACTCTGAGAAGAACAAGAATAATCATGGTGATCTTTTAAACCTGGCACGTTGCAGAACGATTCTTTTATTTGACAGATTTCTTTCTTAGAGAATAAAAATGAAATATACGTAATATTTAAACTGCAAGGATAATTGGTTATGCTTAAAAATAAAAAGGAATCATTTCGATTCTATCATACTATAGGAACTGTAGAAATATCTTCCCTAGTTCAGTTCACCCACATTTTCGATAAAATTAATCTTAAATTGTATTTATCGTCAGAAAATAATGTTCTTACTTACTTTTTAAAGTGTTGATCATGTAACTTTAATTCAATGTTTTAATCGCTGGCGGCCATTTAAACATGTTTTTTTTTTGTACCAAAATAGTTTTACTTACACCTCGACAAAAATAATTTGGGGCATATTTTAACAGAGATTAACATATTTAAAAGAAGAAATAAGCGTTTAAAAACATCGATAATGTAATAAATTCACGGGAGAAATAGTAAGCATTTGGAATTTCCATTTTATAAAGTAACTTAAAAATGTTATTTGGTACTTAAGCACTTTTGTTACCGCGCTAAAAATAATAACGTTGTTATTTTATATCGTGAAACTTGAATTTAACATGAATAAAAAAAAATATTTAAAAATAGTGTGGTATAAGTGCATAAGCATTTGCTATTTAAGGATACATTTGAGACTCATGCAATTTAACATCCCCAAGCAAATTTAGAAAGCCATTCTTAACATGGGAAGAGGGGAGGGGCTTTGCTAACTCTTCTTTACACGGATGGAACTCTCCTATAATGAAAACAGGCGGATCTGAATGAGAATCACCTCCCCCTCCAAGAACGACTTTCGGAATAAACACCCCCAACCTCCCTATGTTAAGAACGGCTTTCGGAATAAACATCCTCAACCTCTAATTTATATGGGGGCGGGGGGTGATTCTCGTTCAGGTTCGTCTGAAAACAATTTGCATGGAGATGCTGAATTATACTAGTGCCCAAAATTTATAATGTCGGATCAAAGATTCATGTTATCTAATATTTGCGCGAATACGAATACCTAATGAATTGAATGAGATATTTCGACGGTTCCTATAATACAATTGAACCTTTAAAAAATCTTAGAAAAAAAAAAAATACCGAGTCCAGAATTTACAACCTTTTTTTCTTCTTTTAGGACTAATTAAAATAATGTGATTTAAAATGCATAATCTTGAGATGTTAGAACTAATATGAGTGGAAGTGATAGCATCCAAGTTTTCTCAATTTTAGAAAGTGCGATAAAAAAAAAAATTATATAAATAAAACAGTTCCTCCCACCTCGTCTTGTACACACACGCAATTTATAAACATTTGACAACATCGAATAAGAAAAACGAAGAAAAATAAAGAAAGTGAAAAGTTTATAATTGTTTTTTTTTTTTTTTAACTTACCCAGCAGTTTGTAAGTTTCCTTTGAATCCATGTACAGGTTAAGGTGAGTATCCACAAAGTAAAACCATTCAGAAGTAACTAATAATGTGGTTAAAAGAACGGCCGTAGAAGACGGCATGTTGTGAGTGGCTGGCCACCACGAACCAGCATCAGTCACCGTCCATGAAGAAATAGATTATCATTTGCAGTGGAGGCTGCAGTTACAAATATCAGCAGTTGAGGCTGCAGTTGCAAAAAAAAAAAAAAGTCAACAGTGGATGCTGCAGTTGAAAAACAAAATCAGCAGTGGATGCTGCTGTTATCTTTTCTTTTCTTTTTTTTAATAATATCACTGCTAACTCACAAACAATCGAAAATTCTTCATCGTTCTATATTTGTCATCTAGCTACTATAGTAGTAGTAGTGGTGGTGGTGGTAATTTGAAGTCATCAGTAAAGAGTTTATGAGACAACCTTTTATTCGAGCTCATATTTTGATATTCTTAATATAATAATAATACACAATGGTGTTTAAAATTAAAAACAAAGACCAGCAAACATATAGCTTTAATGTTTAACTTCTAAGCATTTTTCACTTTACGTAGATAAGTAAACCGGAAGTCACAAACCGGAAGTCACAAACCGGATATTAAAAGGATTGTTTTTGTTGCGTTTATCCTACATAAAACCTTCCGGATTCCTATTCATTATTATTTGTACTACAGGTAAGAATTATTTCGTAATTTTTAAAAATATTTATATAAAGTAGTGTTTAATTGTAAATTATTAAAATCACTTTACGGTTATTCTATTAAACTAAACTGTATATAAATTTAAATGTCTGTCTGAATTTGGCAACAATACAAAGATAATATCCAATAATTTAATCCAAAGTGGATGCACTAGTTGAAATTTTGGAGCTTATGCAGAATACGGATAGTGCTAGTTTATTATTATTATTATTATTATTATTATTATTATATAGGATTTTGAAATTGAACATAAATTTCACGGTATCTTGTTCATTAAATTGTTAGGTGAAAGTACAGAATAGTTCAAAATTACACGTGTCTAAATTGAGTATTTATGCAGAATAAGGACCGTGCTATTTTTTTATATATAATTTGTAAGTTAGATTCAAAATTTACAGTATCTTTTGTTTATTTTGTTATTAGGAAAAAGTCCATTATAGTTAATTGCTCCTCCCCTAGGAATACACACCCTTCTCATGTTAAGAATGGGTTTCTAAATGTTATTTCAGCACGATCCATATTCTGCATGAGTACCGTTTTTCGTATTAAATGATAAAAACAAAAATCATGACTGCATGAGCAATACAAACACCACTCCAATACTGTAAGACTCCATTTTGTAAAATCTCGACTTTTCTAGCATATTTATACATTTTGTAACCTGAATAATAATACGTTCGGACTTTCAGGAGCTCAAAATTCCAATTAAGATCTTTCTTATTGTGCGAAACATAAACAATAAACATTAGTTAAACAACTTACATGTCATGAAGAGGTTGGTGATCGGCGGGAGGGTCGGTTTCACTTTTGACTTTGCAAAACCTAGTGACATTTTTGGTTCTAGTTTTATATCTCCTGCTGGCAGAAAGTTACTTCCTTCCAGGAGTGTCTTTGAAAAAGTTCCGATGATGGTTATACTTCTTGTTATGCGCACATGCACATGTTTCTTGTGTTATTTGACTTCTGACATTTCGCAACCTTTACGCCAGACCCAACTCTGATTTACCTACTACCTGTGACGGCTGTTAGATGGGTATATATGCTGATGACACCATGCTCTATAACAGACATGACAGGAAAACAAATGAACACATATCTAAAGAAATGGCAGAAACACTAGAGGATGACCTCTGATCTGTAGTGGAATGGGGACAAAAATGGATGGTCACATTCAATGCTGCCAAGACTAAATCTGTTTCCTTCAATAATTAATTGCAAGAAATTTTCTCTACCACCAATAGCAATGGCCAATGACTCTTTATCTGAAAGTGCATCTTTTAAACTCCTCGGCTTAACGTTCACAGGAAACATGAGTTGGAACAATTACATTGAGAGTACTGCCAGAACCGCTGCGAAGAAGGTAGGTTCTCTACCGTGCTAGAAAGCTACTAACGCCCGAAAGTATCCTCTACCTCTATAAGGCCACCATTCACCCATGTATGGAGTATTGTTGTCATATTTGGGCTGGTGCATCTGCTACTAGTCTCTCGCTCCTAGACAAGGTTCAAAAGAGAGTCGCCAATCTGATAGGTCCTGAACTGTCATCTAAGCTTCAGTCTTTGTCCCATCGACAAAATGTAGCATCCCTCTGCCTGTTCTACAAGTACTTTAACGGTGAATGCTCTGACGAACTGCAAGCACTTGTACCCACTCAACGTAAATTCCCCCGACAAACCCGACAAGCAGATAAATCTCACCTCTTCACAGTAGAGATCCCTAGATGTAAGAAAGCCTTCTACTCCAGTAATTTCTTCGCCAGAACCGCTAGACTTTGGAATTCCCTTCCGGGTCCCTGCTTCCCCAACTTTACTGACATCTTGTTGCCCAACTCCCTACATAGTACCCCTGTAGCTTATGTTCCTGATAGTAGCCTCTTACATCAAAGTGGCAATGTGCCTTGTTTGGGGTGAAAATATAATAAAGTTGGAGCAAGACAAGGGGACATCTTGCCAAAACTCTTCACAGTCTGTCTCCAGGAGGCGATACTCAGTCGGATTGTGGGAAGATACGGGAGTCAACATCGATGGTGAACACCTGTCACACCTCATCTTCGCTGATGATATAGTACTGATGGCATACTCTCCTCAGGAATTAAATGACATTCTAAACAACACCCATTCTAAGAGCAAACCAGTTGGCCTCAACATACATCTTGGGAAGACCAAGGTTGTAAAGTGTCGACAAGATAACGTATATTTGGAAACACGCTCGTTGCTGGGAATATCTTGTTTAAGTAGCCCGCTCTCACCTCATGCAAGCAGGTGAGTCTACTTATATGGGAGTGTGATGCCAAGACCACTCCGGTCTTGTAAGCGTCTTGGGTTCAGTTCCACCTCTACACGCCCTCTCTCTTCCAGGGCCACAAGATACTCGCATTGTGGTCCAATGTTTTGAAGCTCTGGAGTAGTCGTGCAATGTGCCCCATGTCTGTGGGGATAGTTTCCTGGATGGTCACGTCACCCTTCTGCTATGACGCACCGGTTGGTCTTCCTCAACCTCCATCATCTCGGGGGAAGCTGTGCCATCCACCTCCATCTGTTCTGGCAGAGTGTCGAATGTTTCGGGCTGGTGTTAATCTGTACACATGGGAGATCATTGTCCCGGTACTTCGGGCTCTGTTAGGTTGTCTATGGTATCCAACATCCTGGTGGCTCCTCAGGTATCGGGTGATAAGGGGTATCTACACGGGGTTTATTTTTCGGAGAAATCTGCGATTGCGATGGGTTACCTGGTTACTCCCATCAATGTGTACATTATACTGCCGGTTCCCCAGTGTTTCCACCACCCTTCCCGTCTTTGCCCATCAGCACAAGTGTGGACCAACTTGGTTTTCAACCTGCACCGTTTCTCCAATTTTCGGTACTAGATATTTGTCGGTACTAGATATTTGTCTGGAAACTTAAGAATTTTTTGGATTTCTGGTCCACTACAGCATGTCTGTGCCCCAGTGTCTGCGATTGCATCAATACGGTGAGTATGAAGGCCAGCTGGCCCTATGGAGATGCACCTGAATTCTGCATGGGCCTCTGGAATCAAAGTTATCTCTACCGTCAGGGTTGGTGCTGGATCAAGAGTACCTCGTTGGAACTTATTTTTGTTCCAAATAAGGTGCGGCACAGTCTTTGGTTTTGTCGGGTTGGCTTCATCTCTCTTTTTTATTTGCCCATCTTGGCAAATCATCCGGTTACAACCCTTTTTGTGTCTTTGGGTAGTGAAAGTTCTGGATTCTGCTCCGACCACGCCCGCTGTAGATCTGTTGCTGGATCTCTGTTTCGGTTTTCAGCAGACTTTTAAAATGTCCGGTCAAACCGCTATTGTGACAAGTACTCTTTGTTGCTGGGCAGCCCCTTCCCCTGTCCTTTTGAGCTGTCTGTGTGTGAGCTCTTCCCACACCATTTACTGGGTTCAGTGTCTCTCGGAGTTGATACAGTCCGGTTCTTCTGAGGCCGCAGCCTGCGGCCTGACCTCTGTATGCTCGTTGTAGTAGGGTATATACTACTGTGGAGATGGGGGATAAACTTGTCCATGATCTCTAGGCTGACAAGCCTGTTAAATTTTTCTTCCAGTGTTGTAAGCGTCGCAGCCTCCAACAGCACTTTGCTTTGATACTCCAGGTTTGCTAGCCCTGCCATCATTTGTCCTGTTACCATATCGTTGGAGTAGCTGACTTTCCGATCACATCCTATCCCGTTTGGACAAGTCACTGAAAAGTCGCAGAATTTTGCGACTAATCGAAGTCGTGCCACGAAGTCCGTAACCTATTCCCCTTCCTTCTGCCTTATGGAATGGAATTCTTACCAGTACACTTCTTTGTGTAGGCTTCTGACAGCTAAGATCTTTATGTGTCATAACAGCTGTTTTTCTGTGACGGAGTTCAGT
This sequence comes from Euprymna scolopes, assembly GCF_053919585.1. Classification (NCBI taxonomy): domain Eukaryota; kingdom Metazoa; phylum Mollusca; class Cephalopoda; order Sepiida; family Sepiolidae; genus Euprymna; species Euprymna scolopes. Next base: position 80,053,615 of record NC_136498.1, on the reverse strand, counting down.
ATTTCTGCTCCTACCATGTCGAGCCTGTTTACTTCTGGGGAACAGGCCGTTCTCAGCTCATTTCTTAACGCTGTTGGCTCCGTCAACCCACACATCTCCTTGTATCTATTCCAGGAGTTAATGAATATCGCCCAGTCACCATCACGAGTTCGGTTCTATAGTAGGTCTGTTGCGTCTCCTTGTAAGTGGCTTGCCGCCTCTTTTCAGGGTGATGTTCTTTTGCTGTAGCTCAAGGATCCGTTGTAGTAATGTCTGCTGTGTTTGTTTGTCCATATTCCAACGTTGATTGTAGCAGCGCCATGTAAAGTGTCGGCAAGATGACATATATTTGGAAACACACTTGTTGCTGGGAATGTCTTCTTTAAGTAGCCCACTCTCGCCTATCATGCAAGCACGTGAGTCTACTTCTACTCTGGTCTTGTAACGGGGCATCTTGGGTTCAATTCCACTTCTAAAAAGGCAATGTTAAACCAGCATGCTGCCAAGTCGCCAATAATTGTTGATGGAAATACCATTAAGGAAGTTGAAGGCTACATCTACTTGGGAAAGAAAATTACAAAATATCGAGATCTCCTCCCTGAGATAAAGAGAAGAACAGCATTGGGATGGGCAGCTTTTGGAAAAGTGGAGAATATCATGAGAAGATGGAGAGGATAATGTTAGACATCACTCTATAAGACAGAAAGACAAACATCTGGATCCGGCAACATACAAGTTATTGATATCAATACTGCCATCAAAGCATCCAAACAGATGGGCAGAGCACGTGCCAGACAACATGACAACATGACAACAGATGGTCCATCAGGACAATCGAATGGACACTTCGTGAACATAAGAGGCCAAAGGGAAGAATGAGATGGAGAGACGACCTGATACAACACATGGGTCCCACATGGCAGCAGATAGCTCGGGATAGTTTGATGGCTAAAGTCCAGGGACAGGTCCCTTATTGAGTGATAAAATCCTTATTGATTGATTGAATCCTCAAGATAATATTTGCAACATTAAGCTGTTTAAGAACTTGTTGAAGATAAATGGTAAAGTTAATTTCAAGAAAATTATTTCCCTGGAGGATTCAATTTGTGATGTACATGTTAAATAACATTCATTTTTTAATCAGGGTTTAAAATAAAAGTGTATTTTACGAGATTGGGACCTTAGGAAATGTTACTGTTTTTTTTTGTTTTTTTTTTTTCGATCTTGTGATGAATCGCCTCCCTACCTCCTCTTTCTGACAAAAGAGACATTGCGAGTCTATCTCAGCTCTATCATTACTTTTATGGTAGGTGCTTAATTGAGCTCCAAACCTTGGTTCCCCCTTTTAAAACGTTTATAACTAATGCTCATTTAGCTACAATAATCTTTAATTTAATTCACTTTATTTGTGCCCAAAACTAAATGTAAATTTCATAGTTTCTTTCCTTTCTAGTTTCTGTTCGTCTGTAGAACAAGAAACTGTAGAGCTCCTCTCCAGCTGACTATTGTGAAGAAATTTTACAGAGATGAAAGACCTTTGAAAATACGGAATTGGCAAAGGTCTTTCATATGATGAAATTTGCAAACTCGAATGGATTTCTCGATTCAGTCCATAATTGAAGAACCAATGTGCTTTTGCATGCCATCAGAGCTGTTAGTGACCTCTCCAAGAAGCCCATTCTTTTTGACTGAGGCAAATCAAGAATTTGGAAGAATAATGATTATCTGTATTGCCTTATGGTTGAAGGGTTCTTATAAAGTCCATGAAAACATTGAGTGAAATTAGTAATTTTTTTTACAAGTCCCCAACTGGGAATTCATTCCAATTTCCCACAATGGGGATTCATCCACAGAAGCATGAGTTTCTGAGAATGCTTTTTGCGGGAAAATTTCCCTTGAATTAGAGACATATATAACCCATCTTGCACCTTTAACACATCATGCATGTATATAAAAAGGGGGCGGCATTCAAAAACAACAGCGGAAGTGCTCCAGACAATGCGAATTCCAATATTATAACATGATCGTTTTCATGTCCAATGTAAATAAATTCTTGTTGAGCTGTCCTCTTAAATAACTATGCTCTATTCAAGTTCCACCATTACTGATCATCATGTAGTTGTCTCACCAAAAAAGAATGTTGATGTTTCTTTAGATTAAGTACTAAATAAGAAAGTTGGAAGATGCAAAATTGAATTGCCATTAAAAACTAATGTTATCTGCTTTTATGTCAATTTCAACTAAAAGCAATGTTATCTACTTAATCGCCATGTCACAATTATTAACATATTACTGTACTATTACATAAAAAATGTATTTTCATGATCTATTGAGACACTATCATTTTGAGGGGAAATGTAACAAGGCAGACTACAGTTATGAAACCCCGCCGGTACGTCGCGTCACCCAGTAAGCCCTTCTTCAGTGCATTGGTGGAATCGTCTTTGCTGCAATGTCCACAGGGTCGGATCTTCTGTGATCGTCTAGATATTTCGTCTTCGGAGATACCGGGTGCTCGTTGACGGAAGCGGTTTCACAAATAAAAAAAAATAAGAATGAAAACATCAGCACATCACCAAATCAAGAATTTTGAATAAACAAAAACTCCGGAGATTGGGTTATATGGAATGTATTAAAAGAAAACTATAAAAGAAATATATACAAACACATGTACAGTTTGGAGTATGAATTTGTAAGCAAGCATTTAAACTTTTAAGTGGGGCTTCACAGGTCCATTAATTTAACCCTTTTTAGTTATCAGGCAATAGGCGAGGGAGGAGAGAGAGAGGAGCGGTGAGGTGGCTTGACTCTTGGACTTGCTCTGTTTTCTCCTCTTCTGGTCTCCTCTTCTGTTCTTCTCCTCTTCTCTTCTGTTTTGCTCTGACTCTCTTGGTCTTTATATAGTAGAGCACTGGGCAGGGCGGCAATTCCCAATTCCTTCCCGACCAATCAGAGTGCTCGATAACCAAATCATCTGATTCTCTCTCATTGGATAATTTGACTGATGACAGAAATTGGCCACCTCCCACAATCCAAGAATAATTCTAACTCCTCCCCGATCAATAAAAAACGCCCGATGGAAGATAACCAGTTTTCTCTCATTGGATAATTTCCAAACTGCGTAATACGCGATAACCGCGTAAGTAAGAAAACTGCGTCCAAAAAAAAAACAAAAAAAAATGCTTTGTTAATTCTGCCCTTAGATGTGACACGTGTCATTATCAAAGGAAATAAACACTTTATTATTCCTGTTAACATCTCGACAAAATATGTTATTGAAAATTGTCGGTGACAAAAATCTATTGATTTATATTTCCGAACTGCGATTCGGTTTGAGATTGCAAACAGTTGGGAATGTTATTTTGGGTTCAAATGGTTTTATCAGAGTCATACAAAATCATTTAATATTTGATTCGACAAACATTCTTTGAAGCCGACAAATGCGTGTGTGAAATTTTAATTCCAAAGAAATTATTTATCTTTGTTTTGATCTTGTCACAAATATATTTTGTGACGCCAACAAATGTAGTTTTTAGTTCAAAGCAAAAACATAATCTATCTGTTGTTATTCCAGCTGACATATGAATTGTGTCCCCGAATTTGTCAACCATAAACGGTCGGCGCACTCTTTGAACCTGACTAATGCGTACATACGAATTCAAATCAGAGAAAAAAAATATCAACAATCGAATTATGCTTTGAATTCGTTTGGGCATTTCAACTTGGCTGAAGCACTTATTCCGTTTCAAGTGTCAAAAGTGTATCAACAAAAAAACAGAAAGGAAAAAAAATGTTTTGACAGAATTGGAATTCAGTGAGGTCTTTTCTTTTTCGATGTCTGCCCGGGACAAAAATATTAACATATATCTTTTAGTTAACCGGTGTTGCCCGGAATGAGATCTTAACATCTATCTTTCAATTACCCGATATTGCCCGGGATAAAATATTAACGTTAAATAAAAGTGTCACATCGACCCTAATGGTCTGACGCTGCCTCTCTTTGGTGTTACACAGTTACCTCCCCTGTTTATTATCTAAGTATAACTTGCAATGTCTTTGAAAGCTATTTTCATTAATTAATTCTCTAGTTTATCATTTTTTATAAGTTTTGGATATGTTACTAATTTCGACATAACAATTTAGTAGATATTATTGGTTTCCTGGGTTCGAGCCTGCCTGTCTACTACAACTGTTTTTTTTTTTTTTTTTTTGTTTTTTTTGCTCAGCAAACACCTCCAAATACCTGGGCAATGCCGGGCACCCAGGCTAGTATATATATATATATATATTGGTTGCTCGGAGGCCACTCAAGGATAAGGGTTAATGAGTGCCAGGTTGGTGGTGAGACAACACCATGATGATTGGTAATGATAGTGGAAGTTTGGTAGAATCCAATTATTTAAGAGGACTACTCAACAAAAATTTGTTCATATTGGGCTTGAATACAACAATGTTGCAGTCAGCTGGAAGCAGTCTCATGGTAATTTATTCGATAGATGGGCAGTTCTAGGAAAGAAAATTTTCTCCTGGCAGTTTCATTTAGTTTTAGGCAGAGATAGGGAGAAAAGAAAATTTTTGACAGTTGTTGTAGCTAGACGAGTTTTTGTTGTGAAGAAGATAGTAGGGAGAAGAGAAGAGAATATTACTTGCTAGATAGCAAAGTCGATTTGTACTTTGTCAAGGCAAGAAAGGCTGCTTTCAACAGCACCTACCCAGATCTGACAACAGTACTCCATTTTAGAATATATTTGGCTCTTATACAGGTAAACAATTGCATCAGCAGTGAGATACTTTCTGGAGCGATAGAATGATTGCACCATTTTTCCAATGATCTTGGCAACAAATTCGATATAGGTATTCCATTTTAGGTAAGGAGTGAAGGTCAGTCCCAAAAACTTGTCAAAGCAGAAGATTTCCCCAAGACAAGAGCCATTCATTTTAATTGGATCAAGTGGGAATCAGAGCATTGGTGTTGAAAAAAGAAAAGCTTGGTTTAGGATGCATTAAAAGTAACCAACCACCTCTTCCCCATTGCATCATGTGCTCACAATCAGAAGAGAGAGAATCAAAGATCTTGGTCATTAATGCTTTTTGAAGTGTTGCCGTAGATTGTCATCTGCATAAATATTGATGAATGATCTTAGAATGTGAGTTAGATCGTTTATGGAGATCAAGAAGAGGGTTGAGCCCAGAATAGATCCTTGAAGCATACCTGCATTGATACTATGTGCTTCAGACTTGTGCCCATCAATAACTACTTCTATGAATCTATCAAAGAAAAGATTTGATTGTTGAGAGGACATTTCCAGATATTTCATAACTAGGAATCTGGTGAAGTAGATGTTTATTTACATTGCTGTTATATATATTGTGTGTACGGCATAATCGCGTTGACACACCAGTTCTCGTCAGATCACCAAAGTTAAGCAATATTGAGCCTGGTTAGAACCAGATGGGTGACCATTTGGGAATTCTAGGTGCTGTATGTAATCTCTGCTTATCTCTGCATTTGTTTCCAGTCATCCTGTACAGACGCTTCACTTGCCACTGGTATTTAACAATGTCGACTCAGGAGAGGTGTGGTTGGAGATTGCGCACCTCATACCACAAAAATTTCATGCACAGGCACCCCTTTGTGGGTATCCATAGTCTGTCAAAGACTGAAGGAGCACTTTATTTATCTGTAATTAGAGTTTCAACTGTCTTTCCTATCTGCATCAACAAAATTGAGTCAGAACCTAATGTAACAATGCAAATAAATATTGTTGTAAAAAGTTTTTCACATACCAAAGATGATAAATCAATTCAGCACGCAGTCAAATCTCTGAAACTACTTTTCTAAAATGAAGATCAACGAGTTAAAAGAAAAATTAATATATATGGTAATCATGTAAACAGACATCAGACAACATAATGCACTAAAATTATTTATTTCACAAGATTTTTTATGTGCCTGTGTGTGTGTAAATATAAATATTTACAATATTTACCTATTAAACTCTTAAACTATTGGGCACATAACATTGAAATTAACAGGAAATAATAATCATACACCATGGATAGTTTATAATGAGTAAAATCTTTGTGCAGATGAATAATGCATCCTGAAGTCCGCAAGTTGAAATGCAAAATGTTCATTTCAACTTGTCGACATATTTGTATTAGTTTTGCATGCGTAAAACTGATCATAACTAAAAATGGTTTAATTTAAAAAAATTTTTTATCTGTCTGTTGGTTTAGCTCAAATAGTAGGGAACATGGCTGGTGTGCTAAATGTTTTGGTTTCGATTGTAACTGATAGCACTGAAGTCATTTATTTTTTTATTTGGAAAGTCATAGTGTGTATTAAGTACAATATGATATTCAATAGAAAATTGGCTATGTAATAATAAATACAAAATCAGCAGTGCTTGTTTTGTTTCAGTAACTCCCCTCCGTTTTTACGTAAGACGATAATTCTGGTTTATTAGACTTGATTTTGTTGCCTATTTACACATTTTTTGTATATTTACACATTTCAAACGTTTTTTTTTTCTGATTACATGCATAATATATTTTTACTCAATATGGTTCCTCATCTAATATTTAAAAAACAATTACATGAAATCATTTTTGTCATCTATACAACATTTTTTATCACATTGACATCGGTTTCTATGATTACTATGTACACATATTTTTCATGTATTCAATACAATATCATAAAAAAATATAATATTTCATGTACAGTAGAAACCCCGAAATATGACATTAAAAATTAGTAACAAAATACAGTACAGTATATAATACACATGTATATATAATCAAATAACATTATAAATACCACCGTAAGGCAGGGCAAATGCTGTAACCAGGAACCGGAAAAACATTGTATTCCACATCGTAACCTGAAAAAAACCGTATCCCAGGGCCACCGTATTCCAGAGTTCTACTATATTGATTTTCAGTATTTACTTCAACAGTGCTCCATACACGAGTTGAGCTAATAAGTTATGAAAATATGGTACTAGTGCACTTATTGATCCGTGCTGAAATAATAATGTTATTATTTAAAAAGCCATTCTTAACATGAGGAGGGGAGGGTGTTTTGTACCTATTCTGTACTTTAACCTTACAATTGAATAAAAAAACATATCATAAAAATTTAATTAAACTTGGAAATACGATTTAAAAAATAGCGTAAATCAGTAAGTGCACTAGCACCGAAAATATATATATATCGCATTTAAGCTTCACAGAATTTTCCACGTTTCATCCCTATAGGTAATCATCATAAAAGGCATGAAATTCATGTTACCACATGTTTTTATATATACACATGGTGTTTTTTCTGTGTATATACAATTTTTTGCTATTTTACTTCTACAGTTTAATAGGCTTTGAAGGTCTTTAAACTGTAGAATTAAAATTTTTTTATTCAGATATAATCTAAATTCCTAGATGTACGGGCCTATTGTACTATTTTCCATTTGACAAGCATCTGTTTTCTTTGAATTCCCAATAATGTTGCTAGTGCTGTTTTTATTCAGCATTTTTTTTTTTTTTGTTATTGAATGTGTTTTTAAGGTCATAACTTGTTTGAAAATCAAGAGATCATACCCATGTATTACCTCTTGTCCAGGGTTTCTTAGGCAAATATTGTGGTTTGGTAAACAATGCTTTTGATTAGACATTTATCTTATAGTGAAGAAATGCATGAGTTCTACAGTTATAATTTTTCTCTTCATTATTAACTTATTTCTATTTGTAGTGTTGTTGTTAAGCTTTAGGTTATTACTATTTCTAAAGGTTATATTTTTGTTCTTCTTAGTGTTATTTTTATTGTTGCTATACTGGTCACTTTTTTATACACATTATTTTTTCTTTACTGTTCTCTTTTAGTATTTTGTTATATGCTTAACTCATCATTTCTGTTTTTGCAGCAACTGTAGGAGAGATAATTTTTATTGAACATTTTGTGCAAGGAATTGTTTACAGGAAAATGTATTTGGATGAAATTTAGGAATTTCTTGCCAAGTTTTGTTTTTAACATCTTATTATAGAGAAGTGTATACCAGATTATATACTTTTTTTTTCTATTTTTAATTTTATTGTTGCTTGTATTTAATTTCAATATTATGAAACCCATTATTTTTTTTAAATTGGTGTTGTAAAGATTGCTTGACTTCTTATATACATTTTCGTTGCTAGAGTTATTGCTAAGCTTATGTTCGATAGAATTAGGAATCCATTTTATGATTGATGGAGAATTCTGCAGAGGCATCAAATCTTGTGGAGTTATTTTAGGTACTCCCACAAATATATTTGATAATACAGATATCTGCCAATATAGAGATGGTGGATTAGCTAAAATAGATTCTAACAAAGGCAACAGAGAAAACTCTTAAGAAAATTATATACATAGAATTGAAAAAAATTAGGCTCAAGAGTAGATGTACTGATTAATATAAAATGACTTGTATTTAAGATGTCACTCTTTCCAGCATTATGTGGAAAAAAAACCTGCATGTAAAAAAAAAAAAAAAAAAACAGCATGTAGAAAAAAAACAGAGTGTAGAAAAAACAAGGTGTATAAAAAACCCTGCATGTAATAGAAAAAAAAGAGCATGTAGAATAAAACAGTGTGTAAAAAAAAAAACAGTGTGTAGGAAAAACAAGGTGTATAAAAAAATCCGGCGTTATGTGAAAAAAAAAGAGCATGTAGAATAAAACAGCGTGTAAAAAAAAAAAAAAGAAAAACAGTGTGTAGAAAAAAAATAGCATGTAGGAAAAATATCTGGTGTTGTGTAGAAAAAAACAGCATGTCACTCTAAACTTAAATAAAAATACTTACAAACCATATTTAAAGGATAACACCAATATAAGTAAACACCAAGTCTAATCCTCCCTCATAAATCATTAAATATAGCAAACAAAAAAGCAATTTTTTAAAGTAATTGAAGGAGAAAAATGTATGATAAAACTTAATTTCAATGTTAAATAATTAAAAAAAAAAAAAAGATTAGGTAATTATTGAAAAAACAAAAAACAGTAAAATAATTTTTAATAATTTTCTCTTATCATTTTGAAGTCCCTATTTACTTCCTTCGGCATGTGGGCTAAATTAGACACAAGATTACTTTTTTTTTTAAGTGAATAGACCCCATCTCCCCTAAAAAGAGGCACTTTGGATTGGGACAAAAAATGAAACTTAGTAGCATTGTAATATTTATTTTACAATGGCAGAATTGTTGATGGTTTTTACAATCATTTCACAACAAGCAAGATACTACGGTCAAAAGCGATTACACACTGCTCATCAGCAACCTCAAAAAACATATAATGTTAGATGATGTAAAAATGTTTGAGGATAAAATGAAAAACAGCAAACATTCATGTGAAAGCCCCACCTTGTACACCTTGTTAATAGGATTACAAAATTCAGATCAAGCAGTCATTTTGATATTTATACTGGTCTGGAATAATTTTCAAATTATAAAAAATATTAATTGGCCATTCATTAATGCAATATTATTCATTCACAAGAATATATTTCATATTTAATCTCCATTTTATTTTACTTGAATAAAATTGTCTTTGCTTCTGGTATTGTTATAATTAACTCCCCTTTCTTTTCAGTCTAGAATCAGCTGTTTAAAATATGACAACTGCAGCTCGGCCAACATTTGAACCAGCGCGTGGAGGCCGTGGCAAAGGAGAAAATGACCTCAGTGCTCTGTCTAAACAATATTCCAGTAGAGATTTACCATCTCATAATAAACTAAAATACAGGTGAGACATTTTTGTTGATTGACTACAAAATTACTCTGAAAATTCTTTAAATGAATAAAAATGCCAGCTTAACTCTTTTTCTCTCATGACACTTCTAGTAGTCAAGTTTGATGGTTTGTATTTTCTACTCATTAGGGAATTTTTCTGAAGAATTTTTGATTTTGTTCAGAATTTCTCCTATGTTCAAAAACAAAAATAAAGAATTTTTGATTTTGTTCAGAATTTCTCCTATGTTCAAAAACAAAAATAAAGAATTTTTGATTCTGTTCAGAATTTCTCCTATGTTCAAAAACAAAAATAAAGAATTTTTGATTTTGTTCAGAATTTCTCCTATGTTCAAAAACAAAAATAAAGAATTTTTGATTCTGTTCAGAATTTCTCCTATGTTCAAAAACAAAAATAAAGAATTTTTGATTCTGTTCAGAATTTCTCCTATGTTCAAAAACAAAAATAAAGAATTTTTGATTCCGTTCAGAATTTCTCCTATGTTCAAAAACAAAAATAAAGAATTTTTGATTTTGTTCAGAATTTCTCCTATGTTCAAAAACAAAAATAAAGAATTTTTGATTTTGTTCAGAATTTCTCCTATGTTCAAAAACAAAAATAAAGAATTTTTGATTTTGTTCAGAATTTCTCCTATGTTCAAAAACAAAAATAAAGAATTTTTGATTTTGTTCAGAATTTCTCCTATGTTCAAAAACAAAGCAAAACCTGCATGATGTGTACCCGTGATGAAATGGAAATATATTCCAAAAATTATGTAAATTGATCAAGTCCTTTTCTTTTTATATTTTATATATAAATAAAACAGTACATGTATGTGTGTGTGTAAATATCTAACAGGTAAACTCTTAAACTACTAGTCACATAACACTGAAATTTCCAGGAAATAATATTCATTAACCAAGGATGGTTTATAGCGAATAATATCTTTGTTTACATGCATGAATAACGCGTACAGACATCGGCATATTTACATGTAAAATGTACATTAACACCGAGCAGAATTTTTTTTTGCGGTCATACGTATGCGCACACTTAATAGAGAACACAACATTATGTTGGAACGCTAGACGTCTTGATTTAAATTCTAGCTAATAAACGCCAACCCCTTTTTTTTTTTTCTTGTATTAATAAAAAAGAATGAAATGATACCTAAACTTTACTTGCGGTTTTGAATTTGGAAGCCTATATATTTCATATTTATTTCGTATATATTTTTAAGATGGAGGAGGTGGAAAATAATATACAGAATACGAACCATGCTGAAATAATATTTAGAAAGCCATTCTTAATATGGGGAGGGAAAGGTATTTTTTAAACTATTCTGTACTTTCACCTAAAAATTTATTAAATAAAAAACTGAAATACGGACTGTGCTGAAATAATAGCGTTATTATTTAGAAAGCCATTCTTAATATGGGTAGGGTAGGGTATGTTTTTTACTATTCTTTATTTTCTCCTAAGAATTTAAAATAATTGTCTCAGTCATGAAGACCAAGCAACCAAGTTGTTTTCACCAGGCATTATCTCCTCCTTAAAAACGAATGGGGAGGGTCACTGAAATGCTGCACCAGAAAAGATACTACACTTTGATCTTAGCAAAAAGGCGAAGTAAGCGTAATATAGTTTCCTACCAGGCATTATCTCCTCCTTAAAAAAAACAAAGCAAAGATACAAAATAATCGACACAGAATATATTTTAAGAATAGAGGGGTATATGAAGTTAATCCTGGAAATAGCTGAAGTAGTTTACGATCTCAAAAATACTTTATTTTATATATATTTTAAAGGAAGGGGGAAGTGGGGATATGGAGTCAGGCCCGGGAACGGCTGAAGCTGTTTATGATCTCAAAATTCCTTGATTTTACATATATTTATAAGAGACAAGTAGGATATGAAGTCAGCCCCATAAATAGCTGAGGCTGTTTAAGATCTCAATATTCCTTTATTCCATATTTATTGTAAGAGAGAGGGGGGGTGATATAGAGTCGGTCCTGAAAATGGCTGAAGCAGTTTACGATCTCAAATTTTCTTTATTTCGTATCTATTTTTCAGTGATGAGGTGATATGGAATCAGTCCTGGAAATGGTTGAAGCAATTTACGATTTGATACTTTATTTCATATATATTTTTAAAAGAAGGGGAAGGGAAACTGACATTCAGAATACGGGCCATGCTGAAATAATAGCATTATTATTCAGAAAGCCATTATTAATATGGGGAGCGTATGTTTTTAACTATTCTATACTTTCATCTAACAATTTAAATATTGAAAAATGGCACACAGGATATGGACTGTGCTGTTATTATGTAGAAAGCCATTCTTAATATCGAAAGGTAGGTATCTTTCACCTAACAATTTTATAAATAAAAAAACTGATATACAGAATAAGGACCGTGCTGAAATATTAACGTTATTTAGAAAGCCAATCTTAATATAAGAAAGGGAGGTTTTTAAAACTATTTTGTACTTTCACCTACCAATTTATTGAATAAGAAACTGACATACAGAATACGGACTGTGCTGAAATAATAAAGTTATTTAAGAAAACCATTTTAATATGGTGATGATGTGGGTTAAACTTATGAACAATGATTGTCAAAATTAGTAACATATCCAGGAATTATGAAAAATGATGAATTGTGAGTTAATTGATTGCTGTTTTTTTAATGAAATAATCGGTCCAGACAATATATCAAAATTATTATTTTCATAAGAGGGGCGATAATGTGGGTTAAAATTATAAAAAATGATTGTCAAAATTAGTAACATATCTAAGAATTATGAAAAATGATGAAATGTGAGTTAATTGATTGGTCTGTTTGTAATGAAATAATTGGTCCAGACAATATATCAAAATTATTATTTTCATAAGAGGGGCGATAATGTGGGTTAAAATTATAAAAAATGATTGTCAAAATTAGTAACATATCTAAGAATTATGAAAAATGATGAAATGTGAGTTGATTGATTGGTCCTTTTGTAATGAATTAATCGGCCCAGACAATATTTCTGTATGTGTTTTAACAATATTTTTCTGAATTTTAAATGTTAACTTCGGGGAATGACGTCACAGTTGTAGTGGTGAGTAGAAAGACACATGATTATTTTGCTTTTTAATGTGCTCTGGAGTTCTATAGCAATTAACAAACCTTTACTTTTGGGGTGGGACTGGAGGGAGTAATGTCCATTTTGGGGTCACTATGCAATCTCCACAATGTCATATTCCAAAAGTATGGAATAACTATGGAATCATATTTCGGAAATAACATCGTTTCTCTTACTAATGTGTTGTTGGTGGTTGTGGTAGGAAGCAGAGAGAACTACATTAATATTGAAAATTGTGGTAAAGTAAAAGTTTCCTGATCATCATTTGCGTCAATGCATTTATGTAATTATTTGGAAAACCTGTTGAGTTCTGGTCAAGAAATATCATTTTAAGTGAAATGATGGTGTTAGTAGTAGGGAGGGAAAGAACACAGTAATGTGGAATTTTGTAGTGAAGCAAGGGTTGCCTAATCACTAAGCTTTTCGACATATTTGTTTGTAAAGCCTGCTGAGTAATCTTCCGAAAATGACGTCTTTTTTCCAAAATTTTTGTTGTCGGTAGTGGTGAAAAAATGAAACAGAGTAATGTGGAATTTGATAATCAAGCAAGAGTTGTCTAATCATTTAACTGTCAATGTATTTATGCATTAATTTTAAAATCCTGCTGAGACATTTTCCAAAAATGACATAATTTTTCTTATAATAATAGTGTCGATAGTGAGGAAGGAAAGAAATGCAGTAATGTTGAAATTTATGGTGAAGCAAGGGTTGCGAACTTCTGACCAACCCAATATATTTATGTATTAATTTGGAAATCCTAATGGTCCATCTTCTAAAAATTATTTAAATTTTCTTAAAATTATGGTAGCCTTGGTGGGAAGGGAAATTATTTCATATATGTTGTACAATACCTGTCGAGAGTATGTTAAATTGTTTTCATATATGTATATAAATTACCCGTCCGAAGGTAGGTAAACATATTTTAAATATGTTGTAAATTACCCGTCCCAAAAAGGTAAAATTATTTCATATACATTCTGTAAATTACCTGTTCTAGGAAAGGTACAATTATTTCATACATGTGTAATAGCCATCCTAGGGTAGGTAAAATATTCTGTTGCTCGAAATAGCAAATGATACATAGACATTAAGAATTCCTCTCTCCAAAGAATAACAATTATATTCAAAATCAACTTTAATTTTCTCATTGTTTATATGGTCCCGCCGGTTAGCCCTGCTAGTATTAAAAATAAAATATGAAAATCAAATTTTATGAGTAACTGGAGAACGGCTCTTGTCCACTATTTTGAAAAGTCTAAAAAAAAACAAAAAACAAGGGAGATAACCCAATATAATTTAAACTTGGACATTTATGTTGTAATACCTATAAATTCCCATTAATTGCTTAAAATGATTTTCTTTATAAAAATAAAAGTACTTGATCAATTTTCGTAATTTTTGGAATATCATATTTTCGTTTTATCATAGTTATGTATATCATACACATTTTTCTTTATTTTTATCTTTGAATATCTGAGCAAAAAACAAATTTTCTTTTCGGCATTTCTATTATTGTTGCAATATTTTTATCTAAATTATTACCTAACACAGGGATATGCATTCTTAGCTAATGCCTCTGTTCAGTCTCAAAAGACAAAGGATACCCCCCCCCCCGTAGAGGCAGCTGCATGTGTAATTGTGAGGCAAGGGTGGCACAATTCCAACCACACCTCCCCTGAATCGGCACTGTTTTAGTCCAGTGACAAGTAGAAGTCCAGGACAACCGGAAACAATGGTGAGTTAAGCGGAGAGCACATACAGCATCTGGAAGTCCCAAATGGTCACCCATTTAGTACTGACCAGATTCAATGTTGCTTAACTTTGGTGATCCCCGCGGGAACCGGTGTGTCAACATGATTATGTCGTATGTTGAATCTTAGCATTCTAGTGGAATTGTTTTTATTTTATGGATTAAAAAAGCGTTTTTTAAATTTTTATTTGTGAAAAAGCAGATTTACAGTTTTTTTTTTGTTAAAATAATTCTTTAAAAAAATTTTTCATTATAAAAAAAAAAATGATTTTTGCCAAATTGCTTTTTTATGGCTTATTTACTCTCACATTATGTCTCTTTTGTTCTGTTTTTTTTTTTTTTTTCACTCTCTGTCTCTCTTTCTGTCTTGTCTTCCTGAGGGTAGCAGAATTATGACTTTTTGTTTCCTCACAGAATGACCTTATGTGTCCTCCACCTCCTTTACATGTTCATGTCTTTTTCTTAATTTTGACTTTCTTGTTAGCTAAGATCAATTAAACATTTTTCAAATAATTTTTAAATGTGTTTTTACTACTTACCATTAACACCTCATCATCCAAGTTGTTTTTTGTGTTGTGCTTTTCGCGCACACAGGAGAAGCATGACCCCATCGGGTTAGAAAATTCATTCTGATTTCACCTTTTTTGCCATTGGCTACTCACATTTCTGCTTAGTGAAGGAATGGTTTTTCTCCAAAATTCCCTCTGTATTAAAAAACAAAATAATCTGTATGATGTATGCACTCATGATGAAGCAAACATATCATATTCCAAAAATGATGTTTTATTTTTAAATAAGAAAATCATTTTTAAGTGATTAATGGGAATTCGTGGAGATTACAACATAATAAGATGAATTATTGTTGAGTTATCACTCTTTGCTTCTTGACAATTTTATCAAAATAGCAGATGAGGCAATCACTTCTCAGATACTCAAATTTGATTTCTTTCTTTTTGGTTCTGTTATAGGTATGTACATTATGCAGATTTGTCTTTATTTTTGTTTTTTTAATATCGATATAATTCTGGACAAGAACAGAAGAAAGTTATTTATCTAATTTATATATGTTGTATAATTTTATCCTGATTGATTGTTCACTTAATCTAGTAGATATGGCTTAACATTGTAGGGCTGAAACTCTCAAAGTTGGACTCTGAAGACCTTAAATTGTTGCACTGAAATGAAGCCTCCTTGCTGAACCATTATTAATTTTGAATTAATAGAACAAACCCTGAGATGATTTTAAATCGACAGCTTTTTTCTTTATTCTGGTTCTCGTATACATTTGCATGTTGAGAGGAAAGAAAGTAGCTTTACAAGTTAATTTTTTCTTTTTAGATAATTGTTATTTTATCAACTTGCATAGAAAGACCTATGTAAAAGATGCTTAGAACCGTTTGAATTATGCAAATACCATTAATAGTTCAAAAGTTATGAGAATTTTAAGTGCCAAAATTTATGCTTTTCCATGGATATTTTTCTTTAGAAAAAGTGGGCTAAATTACGGACCTCAACACTTCAAGAAATTCGATAATTTCGCCACCATTTATTTATTTTTCAAGCTATTCTCATAAAACTTGGCACTCTTATGTAAACTTGTGTGCTCTTTCTGATTATACAGTCAAATCTGATGAATTATAAATTAAGATGTACAAATTTCAATTTTTTTCAAACTGGTGCATGGTATCATACAGTGAGTGTCTATTCATGAACAAAACTAAGTATTATAGTAGTATTTAAATATAGCTTTATTGAGAGCAGGCATTTTCCTATCTTCTCACCAAAGGAGAGCTTAATCTGGCATGTAGCCATTGAATGCCTAAAGAGCATTCATGGTTGGTATCTACTACTCCCTTCAAAGAAAAAAAAATTGAGTAGATATGAATTAATCTCAGAAATAAATTGAAGAAAATTTTTCATATAGATTTTGGATTTCTGTAAAAGATGGAAATTCCTATAGTTGACCAGAACTTATGCATTTTGGGATCAGTCCAATTTTCAAATTTGTAAATCCTCTCTATCTGGCCCAAAATATACCCTATTTTCTAAGATGCAACCATAAATCATACTCTACATGAATTCTTGATGTAGCTTTCACACTACCAGTATACCAGAAATCCTGATAAGCAACAACTATATATTCACCAGTTGATGGTAATGTTTGTCATTTCTATTCCGTTGTTTTAACTGAAAATTCAACTATGTAAACAAAGAAATAAAACAGTAATTTTTTTCCTTTGTTTCTACCTTAACATTTAATATGATTACTTTTATAGGTTTTAGGGTATGCTGAAAACCAATATCGCATTTAAATTTTCTGCAAGTAAGTAGTTTTTTGGATATTAAGCAATGTCATTTCTTATGTTATTGCTGGTGGCCATCTTGGTACACGCGAACGCGCAAACGTAACCCCGAGAAACTACGCGCAAACGCATGTACCAAGATGGCCAACAGCAATAACATAAGAAATGACATTGCTTAATATCCGGAAAGCTACTTATTTGCGGAAAATTTGAATGTGATATTTGTTTTCAGTATACCCAAAAACCTTAACAGGTAGTCATTTTAAAGAAAAATGTTAAGGTGGAAACAAGTAAAAATTTACAAAATACATCACAATGAAATTCTTTATCGAACCGCTTAATTATTATTATTATTTAGATAGCCTCAGTTAAAAAAAAAAACGGGTTTGTTTTTCAGATTCGAAAAAATGGTCTTGACAATGAGTTAAAAATAAATTCAAGTTTCACAATATATTTTATTTAATTGTTAGATGAAAGTACAGAATAGTTAACAAAACACTCTTCCTTCCCCATGTTAAGAATGGGTTTCTAAATAATTTTATTATTTTAGCATGGTAGCATAAGTGCACAAGTACCTTTTTATTTGTTATATATTTGTTTCTTTATTTGTTTTGTGTTTTTATTTGCCACTAAAAAACAATTCTACCTTAAGTACAAGTAAGAAGTATAAATACAATGAAAACAGAAATCATGTACTTTGTACATTTTGTTGTTTTTTAACGCTTGTAGTACATGCGTACTAAAAGCGTTAAAAACAACAAAATAGTATTGTTTGTAAATTAAATTTGAGAATAATTTTTTTAAATTGACAAACTCAAAATAAAAAATGAAATTGATTTTTCTGCTTTCGTTTTGAAAGCAGAAACAGCAGTTTTTTATTTTTAAGAGAATACAAACGAAGTGGCCTCGATAGTGAGCCGTTTTCCTCGTTAAACAGATTTTAATTTCTATAAAAGATAAGTTTAAAGAAATTTCCGCACAATTAATAATTATCAAATAATTATATATGAAAATAATTCAGAAACTATTATCTATATGAAAATGGATGATATGTACTGATTTATCTCATCAATTTTTAAATATTCTTTGTCAACTTTGCTCGGTCGTAACTTTGCTTCCTGTGGTCGTAAAAATAGAAATCAGTCCAGTAGAGATGGACTTCTATTCTTATATAGCCTGTAAAATTTCAGCCCTATCCTATCTAATTTAACCTCGAGGATGTGTATCCAAATGAAATGTAAACATTGAAAAAACAGTTTCCCTTTTGCTGTTGTCAATTTTTTTTTTTTTTTACCGTTTTATTTTTTTCATTTTTAACTTGGAGTATAAAAACATTGAACGCATAAAAAAATAGATTAACATCATTGGAATGCTTATTCTATTCTCTTTCCAGTAATACACTTCTTTTAAAAATTGACCCACAAATAAAAAAGATATGACTTGTTGGAGCACATTAGGTATGTAATATTGCCAATGTCCATGAAAATACAGCATACGCTTGTAATGTTAAAGAAAGACAACCACGGTTTATTTTAAGTACTCATTTTTAAGACTGCATTTTTTTTCTGTCTACTTTGACTTGCTCCCTCTCGTGTTTTTTTTTTTGTTTTTTTTTTTACAAAATTTTTCGATATGTCACTCTTGGCATGATTTACACTTTCCTCACTTCCTGGTTTTTCCATTCACATGTTTTGTCATATATAACCTAAGTTTGCCAGACAAGCTTTTACTCCAGCTCTTTGAATGCTTCTAATGACATTAAAACAGAAAATATGAATTATTTTAAACTAGCTAAAATATCCCTTCCCCATATATTAGTGATGGGACGATTCCAATATTTTTCCCGATTCCGATAAAAAATCCGTATCCATGCTAAATCCCCGATTCCGATACAATTACCGATTCCAATTCCTTACAAGCCTGTAATTATTTAACTACAAGATTGTTATTTCCTCCGATTTTCATAAAAACACATGTTAAATATGCAAATATTTTCCTAAACGTCAAAATACACTTGTGGGGGATGAGCTATTGATTTTAGCATTACTTGTATTTTATAATAAATGAATATTTACTAATTTATCAATATTGCCAGCAATGGAAAATTTTACTTGAAACAAAATCAGATAAAAAAGATAATTAAAGGAGTCTATTTGGCATCGGAAAATAGGCACAAATATTTCCGATACCCTCAATTGTTCCGATTTTTATGATTCCGATTAATTGTCTCAACACTACCATATATACAACACATATAGCATAAAAAATAAGTTTTTTTTGTTTTGTTTTTTTTTACATTGTTATTGCTTTTTCCAATTAGTTTGATCCTATATAAAGTAGTTATGAAAGTATGTTGAGATAATCTTATAAAACTGTAAATTCTTTTTTTAATCAATATTTTATTTTTAAGATTTCAATATATTACAGCAACATATACCTTAATTATATTCATATGGACATTAGTAGGTTTGTTTGCCTCTTTCATTAAAAAAATGTATAATCTTGAAAATCTAACATTATTTATTTAAAATATTTAATTTTGGTTTCAGGCAAGAAGGACAAGGTGCTGTTGAAGAATTGCGAGGACGTGATTTCCGTAAAGATTTAGAAGATAGAGAAAGAGCTGTACGAGAGAAAAAAGACAGAAGTCGTGGTATATATCATCATTTTATTTTCCTTTTTATTGTTTTCTTTTTTTGTATGGATAGATGTGTGTTTTGATCATCTATTATTAATGTCTATATGTATCCATTAGAACAAAACACTTATTTGAACTTGTTTTAAACAATTTCTTAATGCTATCATTCTTTTTAATATAGACACTGACATTAGTGTTTACAAAAAAGATGGTGATTACTTAATTTTCTTAAAGATTATTTTAATAAATGTCTACTGTGTTATTTATTTTTAATGAAGTTTTTTTACAAAATATTTATAAAAAATGTTTTTAAAAAGTTGTGCTTGTTCAGAAAGAATTTAATTTTGCTTTCTTTAAATTCAGTTCTATTCAGAAATGAATGGAAAAATATATTGGTCTATATCAATTTGAAGTAACAAGTAATTAAGATTAATTTGTACTTCTAAACTTTGTTTAAAAGCATGCGTTAAATAAATTTATTACATTTTGATATATCTTTATAAACACGTTTTTAAAAACTTTATAAGCAACCATTTGTTCAAAAGATATGAAGACTAAGGATCAGATAACATCAAAGGAAATTTTTATATTGAAAGTATAAGGAAATATGGGCAGAACAGGAGACTATATTGGCTTATTCACATTGATGAATGGATTAGTGCTTGAATTAGTAAATGCCATACAGTTGATGTAACAGGGTTAGTTGGTGAGGGAAGGCTAAGGAAGATATGAGAGGACCTGATAAGGATGAATTTGAGAGAAAGTGGCATAAATATCTGGCTAGATATTGGTTAGTTTAGAAGTCAATTTCTAAAGTTGTCCTACACAAGCCAGCATGTATAACCCAACCAAATATTCTTTCTTACTCCAAATTATTCATAAAGTATCACTCGAATAAGTAATAAATATTTTTTAATTCATCCATTATTATTAAGATCATTTGAATTAATAAGAATAATCTGTTGAATCAATTTAAATATAATTCAATGTATATTTATTTGCGAACATTTTCTTAGTTGTTGTTTCACGTTTCAGCCAACTATTCCTCTGGCCTTTGTTCAGGTGGTTAACCGTGATGGGATAGGAATGCTGATCGCCCTTCAGGGCCTGTGGCACAGTGGGTAGAGGCATTGAATCCCTACTGTTCTAGGTGAGCATTGTCTGAAGATAACTGTTTCAGTCCTACCCAAAGCCAACTAGAGGATTAGTTGGCTAAAAATGTAGTGAGACAACTATGGAAGGCAGTAATTACTGAGGATACAGTTAAGAGACTCAGTATTTCTATCCCGTTGTGGTCTACCACCTGATGAAGGGCAGAGGAATAATTGGTGGAAACATTGTGAAACAACAACTATGAAGATGAGGATAACAGTCCACAAATAAATATACAAATTAATCATCTCAAAGGATTCCAATAATAAAATAAAATAATTCCACTTCTTTTTTCCTTCTATTCATTTAATGTTATCAGCCCATTTGGCATACTGGTAAGAGTGTTTACTGATGCACCAGGAAACCAGGATTCCAGACTCAGTCTAGTTATACCAAAGATTAAAAAAATGGTATTTAATGCCACCTTGCTAAACACTCAGTATTATAAGGGGAGGATCAAGAGCTAGTGAAGTAATTCCGGGAATGGTGGCACCCTCCTCTACATGTTTGTGTCGCTAATGAAAAGGGAGTCTTGTAACATAGTTGCCCATATAGCTTTTAGCTTCCCTTGTGAGTTAAGACGTTTTCTGATATTACGCAAGCTCACTCTCATGGTTCAGCGAGTTAACTGTCTCTAAATTTCACTTTGTGCAGTCTTGTCTAATTACTTCTAATTTTTACTTGGCTAACCAACCTTCCTGCGATCTAGGACATCTATGCTTCTGCAACAGTTTATCTGACAGAACTAATGTTCCACATGATCATACCAGTGTAATCGATTCATCTTTAGGATAAACATAAATTATTCAAATTTTTGTTATTAATAAAATAAAGGATACAAAGGATGCATCTTCAAAGAAAAACAAGTTGAGCATGCAAGGTCCCCCTCCACGAGTAAAAAAATTTACTTTCATCATGAGTAATATTTGTGCAAAATTTTTTAAAAACTCCAAGGCATGGTTATTGAGAAAAGTGTGAATCGATGAATGATTTGGGGGCAATTTTACCCCTATAATGCCCCCCCAGCAAAAATTTACTTTCACCATAACTAATGTTTGTACAAAATGTTTAAAAAATCCAAAGTGTGGTTATTGAGAAAAGTGCAAACAAACGAACGGACGAATGGGAGTGAATTACTAGGTCCAATCCCTCCTTTGACTTGACTGAGGATTAAACCCTGGTTCCTGGTGCATTAGTGAACACTCTTACCATTATGCCAAATGAGCTTTGATCAGAGGATCAATAATGAGTTAAAACTAACAATAAGATTTACACTCTGATAATGTTCTCTGAAGTGATATGAAGAGTGGAAGTGTATTTGACTGTAGAGATAGTTGCTCATGTTTGTCATTTGGCATTGTGAAATAATAATATGCTTTACCAGGGTATTTAATGTGTTGCTGTTGTGTCTGGTCAGTACTTAGATGGTGACAATTTAGGAACATTAGGTGCTGTAAGCAAACAAAGTGTATAAATGTGTAGCAGCCCTGTTGGGAAGTATAATTGATGTCGACTAGCATCCTGTCATGGGAATGATACAAGTCATCAGTTTGTTTAACATTGTAAGACATTGAATAAGTGTTATGTAATTGGGAACATAAGAAATTATTTATTTTCTGTCTCTCAATCTATCTATATATCTGTGTATTATCAATATATCTATCGATTTAGTTATCTATCTTTTTATCTATCTATCTGACTGGCTTGGTGAACGGGGAGGTGTGAGCTGTGTTTTGATGTATTGTTGAAACATGTGAAAGTCATATCAAACTCGACCGATCAATTGCACCGGAAGAGTCTGATAGCTGACCTGGAAGTATGTGTATGTGATCAGATGTTCTAGTTAGCTGAGAAAATAGTCAGAGTTGGATTGAGGACGTCAACGAAAGATGATCTGAAAGGGGTCTCCTCTCACAAGGGGGGAGTGTCTCAGACGTGGGACGTGTAAGAACTAGCCATCCAAGTAAAGATCGTCGATCACTCCTCTGCTAGAAATCATGCCTGAGAGTTAATAAACTTTATCAAAATATACAGCATCTTGGCATCTCTGAAACGTCTTCATTTATACAAAATCCTTCTTCCAAAGAATTGCTGAAAATCTTCCAGAGGCTAACCAGCAGAACCAGGTATGCAACGTTTATGTATTCGTGTTATATGTCAACAAACACACACTAAAGGAGACACTACTAACGATCATTGCAGGGTTAAAAGGGTTACAGTAAAGAGTTAATTATACACTAAGAAAATGTTAAGAGCACGCACCTTGACTGCAACACGATAAGCTAGGGTTCAATTAGTGAAGAACCACCCTAGACATTTAGTGACACGTACACACATTCAGATAAACCCTTCGTCACATACATACGCAGTATGTTCATTCAGTGTATATACAACATACATCATGTTGGTACTCCCATTATACAACAGAAGCACCAGGTCTAAAAACATTTCATGCTGAAGAAGGAATTTTACTTACTATGGTGATAGGGTTGGTGATAGTATGTTTTTTTTTTTTATTGCCTTCTGATGATACTGAATTTAGGCTCTCCGTGAAATGAGAACAAACTTTTTCTATGTATTCCCAACAAGCTATAGCAGTCTTGCAACCCAATCCCTGATAAAAATTGTTAAATTATTTGTTCACTAGCAGGCTGCCTGGCATTGCCCAGTCATAAAATACGCTTAAATATGATATTTTGATCAATGTAAATTTTGTATTATTATATTATAATGGATCCAATATATAGTAATGATTTAAAAAGTAAAAAAAAAATAATAATTTGTGCGCCACCACTGAGAATCAAAACCAAAACGTTTAGCTTATGATTTATTTTTTCCTCTGGCATTAATGCCTGAGCTATGAAGACATGTTTGCTGCAAGGCTAAAAATTAAAACATGAACCTGTAGTTATTACATTACACATGCATATTCATAATGCCATCGTTTGACTTTCACCTGACAAATTCCATTTTTCTTTTTTAATTTTTCACACTTTTGCACCGATTTTCCCGGCTAAAACCTAAATATTAAGTTGAACATGGGTTTGAATACCCTATATATTAAGTTTCATGTCTGTAGACCAAAAGCTGACAGAGGTAGGCAAAACTTTTTAAACAAATATATACATGCATACATAAATATATATATATATATATATAGAAAGAGGTTTGTTTACTTTTTATGCAAATATTATACAAGTATAAATCATGTAGAATATCTGCATGAAAATAATTACACGTAATAGTTAACTGAAGATGACTATCCCATAAGAAAACAAAAAAAACTAATAGAGAATTAATTAAAATGAATGTTTAAAAGAATATGCAAATTAGCTAAATCTTTTGCAGATAAATGCAATTCCATGATTCATATATAACAAAGTTGTATTTATTTTTTAAATAAATAGAAAAAAAGGTTTTTAATATGGATATTGATACACATACTAAAAAAAATAATTTATAGGAGTATAGATTTGTGAAAATCTATACCTATTTTCTCCATTGTGAAAATCTGACCTATTTTCTCCAATGAATTTGAGAATTTTTTTTTTATTTTCTCTGAAGGAAAATTGTATATGACTTTTGGTAGTGAAGTTAGCAAGATTTATATTTGGGAGGCATGCCTTAATTGCATGTGCCCCACTTATTTGTTCTAACATAGAGAATTTTTATCTTGTACAAGATATCTGTAGAGTCTGGACACATGATAATTGAATATTTGTCAGTTGTCATGCCAGCTTTGGTTTGTCATTGCATCATTCCGACAACCCATATCTGACTTGAATCATCCAAACTTTTTTTTTATTTTAGAAGAAAGTATGATTCGTCTCAGTCCTAGGAGATGTATCCTCATTATTGCCAATAACATGCCAGGAAATTCTGACAGATCTGTTCGCAGCTATTTTTACACCTGACCAGGGTACCTCCTTGGGGGAGTTCTTAATTTACCACCTTCCAACCTTATGCCATATTTTGTTGTAGTAGGAAATATGTAAATCTAAACAAATTTCCTTTCTTAAAAAAATAAATTTTGATACTTTTTTTTTTTTTTTTTTTACATAGGCGTCACCACTTATCAAGGCCGATAGGCCACTCAAGGATAAGGGTTAAAGAGTGTAGAGTAGTCAAAAGGACAATATAGTAATCGATAGTAATGGAAGTTTGGTAAATTTGTTAACTTAAGTGGAACGGCTCATCAGAAACTTGTTCACGTTGGACTTGAAGACAACCATATTATAGACAGCTGGAAAGCAGGAAAACGGAAGACAATTCCACAGGCATGCAGTTCTAAGAAAGAAGCTTTGATAATGAAATCTATGTTTAGGTTTAGGTACAGATAAAGAGTGGGGAAAATTATTGATAATGTTTTCAGCTAGTCTAGTGTTTCTTGTGAAAGTTTTGCGAGGGGGGACCATAGATTGAAGCTCAGTCGAACACTTTCCATGAAAATGACGATAAAGCAGAGACAAACTCGCAACATCTCTTCTGTGAGATAGAGGTTGCAGCGAAGAGAAAAGGACATCTTCCACCAGGCCACGAAGTCTATTTTGAACCCTATCAAGGCAGGACAAGTCTTTTCTAGCAGCTCCTGCCCATATGTGGCAACAGTATTCCATCCTTGGACGTATCTGGCTCTTATATAGATAGAGAATAGCATCAGCAGTGAGATATCTACTGGATCGATAGAAAGATCCGACCATTTTTCCAGCGGCCTTGGCAACAGATTTGATGTACGTATTCCATTTAAGATCAGGAGTAAAGGTCAAGCCCAGAAGCCTGTCAAAACCTGAGGCCTCCCCAAGACGAGAGCCATTCATTTTAATTGATGCCAGATGTGGATCAGAACGTTGATGATGTAAAGATAGACTTTTGTATTTGATCACATATTTATTGTGACTTGAATGGAATTTGCTTTTGTTTCAGAATCAAGCGGAAGTAGCAAAAGGCCAAGGTTAGAACCAGCATCAAATTTAGATGCCGATTATCCAGTGGATGAGGAGGTAAGTTTATATCATCTAAGCATTTTGATTCTCAAGTGTCATTTAAACTCCTGTTTAGAATGTAAATATCAGTGTTGAGTGAGTCTGTATGAATTCATTGTTTTAGGAACCAGAGTCAGACCTGTTAAAAATTTTTCAATTTAAAATTGAGTATTTGGGTTACCGATTCCACAAATGTATTTTTATCATGCATCAGTTTTTTTGTTTTTTTTTTTGTTTTTTTTTATGTGAAATTCACAAAGACTTGAGAAACATGCTTGTCCGGTTTTTAAATTGTAACAATGACGGAAGATATCTTGAGTTGAATCTTTTCAAATTTCAGGAGCCAGAGTCCGAGCTTTAAAAAGATCAGGAGTCAGAATGAAGCATTTGAGTTACCAATTTCATAGCCCAGGTTATATAATACACGTTTAAAATATTTTACTTTTTATATACAAAATTTGTCATTTATTTAATTATGTAATTATTATACCTCTTGGAATTTTTATTGTAATTAATAATAGGTATCACAATTTTTTTTTTTTTTTTTTTTTTTTTTCCACTATACAAAACAACTTTTGGATATGCATATATAATCTACAAGATAAAAAAAATTCCAAATTTATCTTCACATCTCAATTAGTACCTGAGTTATGACCATTCAAAGTTAGTTGGACATTACGTTTTGTGTGATACTGAATACAAGGCCAAGTTAAACAATGTATAACGTAAGGTTCAAATAAGTGAAAAATCTTTATAAATATAATGCCATAGTTTATTTAAAGAAAGATCATGTAGATGGAATTAATAATTTTTAGATATACTCAGTCTTAAACATTAGTGAAAATCATATTCCATCATAAAATTATGCAGAAATGATACAGAAGAATAACTTTGAGTGTTCATATAAGTTTTATTTTAACAGTTAATAGACTGAAACTTATAATTCATGACATACAGATTAAGCTAAGAAATGTATTAATTTGTACATCCATTTTATATTTATTTCTAACGCCAGTATTGAATTATGATCGCATATTGGTCAAGGGAGATAACTCAGTATGACAGTGTTATTAACAGTTGTCGTCTGCTTCTTCCATTTTTTTTTTTTTTTTTTTTTTTCGTTTTGTTTGGAGTTTCGCCCTGTACACTCGAGAATAAAGTTTCTTCATTTCTTCAAACGATTTTGTGTCATATACCTTTATTTATTGGCGTGGTGGCAGTTGTCACAGCCTGAAGCTCAATTTGGTAGTTGGTGAGAAAAATGGGCTAAATGTATACCTTACTAATTTGTTGTTTTTTTCTTAAAGTTATCCATCAATGATCCAACTTTTGGAATGTAAAAGAATAGAAAAGGATTAACAGAAAATCTTGAAATTTTGTTATATGAAAGAGTCAGTTTTTAAATAAAGACTTTTAAATTTTTAAATCCATTTTTTTTTTTTAATACTAAATTTTAAATGTTTTAAAGATAAAATATATTTATTAAATGTAATGGAAAGATTTTACTGACAATTCAGCTCATCTTACTGTAGATTTAATTTGGTTATACGCTTCTGTAATAGAATAAAATGAGGAATGTGTCATATTCTTCCATTACTTTGCTGAATATACTGGGAAGAGCCTTTATAATGTTATAAAGAGATCATATTATCCATGAAATAGGTCATAGACAACCTGTGACACAAAAGATCACAGGTCATCAAATATGGAATGGGAACCTTTTTAATGAAAAATTTTTCAAAATAAAATTTTTTTAAACGTGGAAAGTTAGCATCAAATTGTAAATGTTTATTCAGAAAGAGAGGACAGAAAAAACAAAGTGGAAGAAAAAGGAAAGAAAAGATGTGTACAGTAACATCTTGCTTTGCTATTAATATTAGGCTGGTTTCGGAAGGGCAGAAAAGGGACTTATGTTTATATGCACACATGTGTGTGTGTGTGCATGTGTTTAGGTGTACGTTGTTTTGTATTTTTTTTACTAAAAAAATGATTGTTTTATTGTACGTGTATCAATCTTTTCTGGGTTATTTAATGCAGAATCCAGTAACTTTGGAAAAAGTTTTTATGCTTCAAGTTCTTAATATCTTCAAATATTCATTCATGCTGTTTGATTGGTTTGTTTTGTAGAGGATAATTGTTTTTGGAGAACAGGATTGAATTTTGCAAAGGGAAATGTAAAAAAAAGAAAATAACGTCAGTGTTTGGTGCATCAAGAATGTACCAAAAAGCCAATATCTTCAGACAGTGTGATTTGGTATAATCAGTCAAAAAAATGAAGAAAAATAGACAACATATGTTACTTTTATGCAAAAGTTGGTCAAGGTGTGTTATAAAATTTATATCTAAGAGAAACCCTGTTTTATACAGTGTTATAAATATCATATGTTTATCACATAAAAATCTGTAATATTTTATTAATTTAAGTTTAAACTTGGAAATTTTTTTATGAAAATTAACTTAAAAGCCTATACTTAAGCTACCAGAACCATGCCATACCTCCTCAAAGAAAGAATAAAAAAACATAAAAACTTTTAAACTAATGCTTTGTTGTTTATACCTGTTCTGAGATGGGTATTATACCGGTTGATGTCTAAAAAGTTTTTTAAAATTAATATGGTGTTAAATGTTTTTAAAAAAATAACATAATAAATTCATAAAATTATATAATGGATATTATTTTTAGATATTTTGATCATTCTTTTTTCTTTCTTGTGAAGGAGGAAGAATCTGATAGTGATGATGATGATGACACCATGGAGTTGATGGCTGAACTGCAAAAAATCAAAAAAGAAAGAGTTGCTGAAGCTGCAAAACTTGTGAGTTCTTTTAATAGCTTTCATACTTTCTCTTTTTCATCTATATATATATATATATATATATATATATATATATATATATATCTTACTTTTTTTTTTTTTTTTTTTTTTACAGTGTATTTTTGAAATCATCATTTCTAAATTTTTAACTGGTCATAGAAGCCTTCGTTACGCCAGTTGCGCTATCCCTATGTGAAAAGAAAGCTTCAATGATTCAAAATAATTTTTCTTCCTTGACTGCTTGCAAAGAGGATCTTTCTAGAGATTTGGATTACACACATTTTGGATTTTTAATTTGGATCTATTTGTCAACATAACTCCGAGTTCTTTTTATGAGAACATTGAGTCTTATGATCATTTCGTCTTGGAATTACCTAACCACTCCATATCCTTTCGTTTTGATTTTTAATCTTTAATTTTTCATTTACTTTTTTCATTTTTTACATTTCTTTTTCTTTTTTTTTCTTTTTTTTTTTTTTTTTACATTTCATGAACTCTTTGCACTAAAACTTTTTTGCATATATGACTAGTTTCATATAATACAGTTTCAATGTATGCCAGTACCAGCAAATTCATAGCTTTGCTATTATATTATATTCATTTGCTAATATCTTCCCTCTGATGAGAAGAATGCATTTCTTTGAAACTCTGTGAATTAAGAAAATCTTCATATTTCTTATTTGAGTATCCTATCGAGCAATAAATTCCTGTAAAGTATTAACTACAGTCTTAAATTGTGTTCTTCTATGACAAACTCTATTTCCTATCTTGGTTGTATTGAGCTTTTTTATTTGATTAGGATTATTATATAAATAATAATATTTATATTTGCTTTAACTTTACAGAAGCTTTTGGCTTGTAAATGGCCAATCAAAAATCATGTCCTGCTTAGTCATAAAATTTGACTTTCTCTGTTAAAAAAAAAAAAACTTTACGCAATTTTTGGAATATGACATCTTCCATAAAGGCATTCACTGGTCACTGGAATAAAATGTATTCCGGCATTCACTAGTCAGACATGCATATAACATCAGTTTTAGCTCCAAGGTGCACAAAACATACAGGCCACAAAGAGTGACAACACCATTTTCATGTCAGTAGGTTTTCTCATGGCTAGAAAGGTCTGTAAAAAACTGAATCACTTTCAAAACATGAAAAAGGCAAAAAATAATTAACAAGTCATTGGTAATCATTTTCTCATCAAAGATAATTATTCGGTTAAATATTCAGTACATATATATATATATATATATATATGTGTGTGTACTGAATATTTAATATATATATATATATATATATGTCTTGGAAGTTTTTTAACCTTTAAAACTATATATAAAAAACATTTAATTTAAAAAAAATTTTTCATTCGTTGGAAAACTATTTAGTCAGTAGGTAATTTAATCACCTGCAATCAATGCATCAACTTGCTTTCACGAATTCACTATAGTCCTAATGTTAATTTAAGGGATCATCAGTTGTTTACCATGAAACACTTTCGTGGATTTAAAAACAAAACAGTATATTAAATCATAATAATATATAAATATATATATATCAGTAATATCACACCATTTTTTTCTTTACATTGAGTAAATTCAAATTAAGCATTATTGAAAAGAGCATAAAAACAAAGAAATATTATCTTTAGTTTTTTTAAATCAGCCCATTAGAATTGGAGTTATGACTAATCAAAGTATCAAAAAATGCACGGTTGACTGGGCATTCAGTCCTATTCAAATGCATATAAGCTTGTGACTGAAAATGGTAGGAAATTTGCACAATTTACAGACTCATTTTTAAAAAGTTATATCTTCAGATCTTTTCAAGATATTATGATGAAATTTTGAACATATAATACCGTGAAGGTTCAGATGGTTGTATTTATGTCCATCTCACTTGGTAACTTATGGACTAATTAATTATTGTTGTTTTCTTCCAACAATGCAAAAAACTTTCTACTCCAATAGCTTTTTTCTTTGAAACACTTGCCTTTGAAATTCCATTCCTCTTTCCTGACTATCAACCTGAAGAAATCGTAATATAAAAAAAGCATCTCTCTACACAATTTACCATTTAGAAAGTCCCTGTATATCTGGCCCTTAATTCACAGTAACCCCTTATGTCTCCTGACAGTATGCCTTGTTTGGAGTGAATTGAAGTAAAAAAAATAATTAAATGGTTAATAGTTACCTTTGACACTATCTGGTCTGGAAGTGGGTGATCATTAAGACTTGCTGATCATTAAGAAACGATGAGCATTCTATGTTAAATTTATAGATGAAAGTGATACCTGACTCTAAAGTCTAAATATGTTATTTTTCTTTTAAATTACTATTTTGCAGATATTTTTCCAACCTGTTTTTAAAAAAAAGTAGAAAAAATATTAATTATATATCCTTTCAAGATTCAATACATCATGAACAAAATATACAATTTATTAATTTTTTTTATATAATTATAAGACAATTACAATATGTAGTTAAAACAAAAGAAATTGTTTGGGATTATTAAAATAATTTTCAGTATTATATTGATAATGTTCATCCATTCATTTATTTTTTTACTATCACTTATATTTAAATTCATGTTTTCAACTGTATAAATTTGACATCACACCAAAGCTATAATTATTTTGCTTTTAACCTCTATTTATAAGAAAATCCAATTAGGTCAGTTGTTAAATTTATGTACTGATGAAGAACGGAAAACCCCAAGGTGTCGGTTTCCAGTTATGATATCCACTTTATTTGTTGGGAATTATTTATTATTAAAGTTATATTTTCCAATTTTTAAAGTGTTAAATGTTTTGGACTCCTAATGGGGGAGTATGACATCAATGATTTTGACGATTGTTTTTATAACCACAAGTTATAATAACCAACCAATGAAAAGCTTCCAAAGTTACTATAAAAATTGTCAAATTTTGGATTCAATCAGTTCGCCGTTGGCTACGTCACAAACTACATTTGATTCTTCGCCGTCATCTTTGTTATTGGCAATTACTTCACATTCAGTATCGGGACTGCACTGATTCTTCACTGCCATATTTATTCAACATAATGTCTCAACACTTAACAAAAAGTAAATAAGATCTCCGATATTTTGAAATGAGACAAATTATGCAATGTATGTGGCAACAATATTTCATGAACAGGTGAATGGTGGCTTTATAGACATGTAGGATACTAACAAGTGTGAAGTCTTCATGACAATCAATGGTTGGAAAGTTTTCTTATAATTGTTAAAAGAAAGCAGCTTTGAGTTGAGTTATATTAAATCTATTTTTGGAACTCATTCTACTACAGACTAAAAGTCTTTTTCTAAAAATTCCATCATTACTTTGGATAAAGAGTAGAAAGTAGATTGTGGGTTGCTCTCAATCGCCTCATAACTCTCGTTTCCCTTGTTTTGTCCTTTAGTCCTCATATTCCTTTTCTGATGAAAGGAAAAGAATAACTGTTCTGAGTCAAAATCTATCCATATAATGCTTATCATTGGCTAATTTTTGACCTTGAAGTAGTATTTTCTTTTCTAGAGCAACTAGCATTTCGGCTCGACGTTGCCCGGGTGTTTGGATGTGTCTGTTGAACAAAAGAAAAAAATGTGGAAGTAGGAAGGCAGGCTCGAACCCATACCGCGAAGGAGGAAAAGAACGGGGTAAAAACCCAATGTCTATGCTGTTACGACCACTGCCAAACCGGAAGTGACATTTTTTAAAATTAAGGCTAGACAATCTAAAGGAGAGAATAACTTTCAAAAATATTGACGAAAAAAGTGACCCCACCCCCCTGTAGAAAAATGCCTAATTGAAGGGGAAGATATTAGTGTTTTTAGCCAATTTTTCAATATTTGTCATATGAAAGGTCGAACTTCAAAACGATACTGATCTTGGTAAAATTCGTCGCCTCTATTGAAAGTTTTAGGCAGACATGCAAACATACATACATACATACATACATTTATATATTGGTAACTAAAAATTTGCGACCCAAACCGATGAAAAAGCTTGCCGTATCTCTGAATACCCTTTATGTAAAATTTCAAATATTTAGACCAGAAATTGTCTGAGTAATTTGGAAGAGACGGCTGAGGTCAATTTTTTTTTAACTTTGACCCCTTTTTTGACCCCTTAACATTTATTCTTTTGGGCTCAAATCAAGTTATTAAGTTAGATCCATGTCCAAGGAACCTATATCTAAAATTTCACGTGTTTAGACCCAAAATTGTAGGAGGAGTTTGGTAGAGTTCTCAAAGGTCAAATCGTTGAACTTTGACCTCTTAATCACCAAATTTCTATCCGAAAACCAATCACATCAATTTCCTCAAATCTCAGTATCCTGTATATCAAATTTCGAATCTGTAGGCTTAAAATGGACAGTTATTGTGTAGGGAAATGTACACAGACACACACACACAGACACTTTCACTTTTATAGATATATATAGATTACCATTAAAAAAATGTGCATACATTCGATTTACCTGCATTTCAATTATAGAATGTGGTGTCATCAACAATTATACTCATTTCAGACATGATTGCATTCTGGGATGATAAAGATTCAAGTATTGACCCTTGAGGCACACCTTACTGTGGTGGGTTTTTTTTTTTTTTTTTGGTTTTTTTTTTGGTTTTTTTAAGTGTTAAGAGAAATCAAAATTTTTGTCCATTGTTTGTGACATTAATTGAAAATGGCCAACAATTTTAATCGGTACATAAATTGTTGTTTACATTATAAACTTTCAAATGATTTTACAACTTTAAAATGATCTCTGTTTGAATGTCAACTGTTTTTTTTTTCCAATTCAATTTTTATTTTTTACTTTCTGTTTATAACACAATTTTTTTTCTTTTTATTTATATTATTTTTAGGAAGCTGAGCGGAAAGTAGAAGAAGAAAGAATTCGTAAAGAAAATATTTTGAAAGGCAATCCATTACTGAATCAAGAAAAAGTTGATTTTAAAGTTAGAAGAAGGTATATTTTTTTTTTCTATTTAAATTGGAAACGATATTCATCATCGTATTTGATATGTTTTATTTTAACCAATAACTTTTGAAAAAAAAATACTAAGAAAATTATGTACTAGAAAAAAAAAATGATCTGTTGGGTCACTTATTGAACTCTGATTAGATTGTTTAATTTAGGGAAAAATGAGTTTTATAGCCAGTTAAAGTTTTTTTTTACGAAGGAGTCACCACTTATAAAGGCCGAGGGGCCACTTGAAGATAAAGGTTAGTGAGTGTAATTGTTAGTAGTGGAAATTTGGTAAATTGAATTACTTAAGGGGATGGCTCGTCAAGAATTTGTTCACGTTGGACTTGAAGACAACCATATTGTAGTCAGTTGGAAAGCAGGAAAACGGAACAGACAAAATCTCAAATTAGTCTTTCTGTTCACTATATCTCCCTCTGTCTTTATTTCTTTTTTCCCTCTCTAGCTATGAGTTATATAGTACTAATACTTATGGTGATATTCCCTATTGTTTATAATGAACTATTCCAACCTTTAGTTTTATAGTATGTTTTATTATCTTTTACTGTTAGATCTGATGACCTTACAGTAACATTAAATCTGAAAAGTATGGAAAGATATATGCAGAACAGAAGACTGATAGTATGGTCATGTTGAAAAAATGGATGAGAGTTCTTGGATCAGTAGATATAAAACAGTTAAGGTAGCTGGTTCAGTTTGCAAGGAAAACATGGGAGGGTGTCATAAAAATGAAGTTGAAATAAAGAGAAATAAAAACCTAGAAAGTAAATTTCTAAAAGCAGTCCAACACATGCCAGCATCTGAAAAGGACATTAAACTGAATGTGATGATGGTTAAATATGACCATCCAATTTTGGCTCTATTCTATTATGGACTGGAGACCATTTCCTAAAATTTCGGCCATTGTCTTGGATAAAGAGTAGAAAGTGAACTGTGGGTTTACTTTCAACAGCCTCATAACTCACTTTCCTTATTTTGTTCTTTAATTTTTACATTCTATGAACAATGTTTCTGACAAAAGGAGAATAGTTGTTTTCTGGGTCCAAATCTATCCATATAACATTTAATGTTAACTAATTTTGACATTGAAATAGTTTTTTTTTTTTTTGTTTTTGTTTTTTAACTTCTTAACATTAAGTGACTTCATGCCTTGCCTGGAGTGATTTCAATAAAAAATGAATTAAATAAGTGGTTCTGGTTGAAATTCTGTAAAGATTCCCAAGTTGAACAAGACACATATGAAATACTTTAAGACACCCAAATGGGATTGTGGAGGATTCAACATAAGGCTGATCATAAGACAAAGGATTAAGTTTACAACCACATGGCTCCTTGAATTATTGTTTTCATGGCTATAGCGATACATTAGTAGATGGGGAAATATTCAAATTTATCAACTTAAAAGATGCAGAATTTCTGCTGAAATCTGCTTTTTGTATATATAATTTCTTTCCTGATTCAATTTTATTTCTTTTTCTTGCTTTTTCTTTCTATCCCTTTTCCTGATTTTTTTTTCTCTTCCTCTCATCTTATTTTATCTTATTTCTTTTCCCGTTCTGGAAATATTAATTTTGCCAAATTTCAAAGAATTCAGGATCAGGAAGGGAAAGGAAGGTAGAAGACTTTTGATTCATCAAAAAATTACTTCCTGTCTCCTTGCATATGAACTTGGCATCTTTCTTGGTCATGTTTTTTTTTTTTTTGTTTCTTTCTTTCTTGAACTAAACATGTTCATGCTTTAAACTTTTTTGCAAACAAAAAAATGATTTTAACCCTAACTTAAAAAATTTTTAAACAAAAAAGGAGATAAACATCATTATGAAAAAAAGGTCTTGTAGATTAATATCCTCCATTTAAAAAGGGTGGGGGAATCTTATTCAGAATTCTCCCTATATTAAAAAACAAAAATAAAGAAATCTGAATGATATGCATATCCGTGACGAAAAACCACATTCCAAAATTCATGTAAATTGATCAAGTAGTTTTATTTTTAGATAAGAAATCAAACTTTATAACCCAAGAAGCAATTGTCTTGCCAACAAGTTTGAAAATAATCCAGTATCAAGAAGCAAAGGGAGATAACTCAACAATATCTCAAACTTGCAATATTTTTGTTTTAATACTTACAAATTCCCATTAATTGCTTTAAAATGATTTTCTTTATAAAAATAATTCTACTTGATTAATTTGCTTAATTTTTGGAAGGTGATATTTTTGTTTCGTCATGGGAATGTACATCATCATATAGATATTTCTTTTTGTTTTTTAATATAGGGGAATTCTGGACAAGAACCAAATAAGTTAGGAAAATTGAGGCCATTTCTTCCTCAGAAAGTTGTGTGTGTGTGTGTGTGTGTGTGTGTGTGTGTGTGTGTGTGTATGTGAGAGAAAGTCTTAGCACTCAAATTGGAAAATTTATATGCCCCCTCCCCTTCCCTCTGAAATTGTTTAGAGACTGTACTACTGAAATTTGTGAAACGGGTGATGCCCACCACCATTTGGAAGTTGCTCTTGATTTTTAATTATTTTACTATTGGCCAATCACATTCCTGATAACCAAGATAATTGTTAGTGCTACAAGAATGAAGCAAAGGGCTTAGTTTTTTACAGTTAACAACCCTGTGCATCATTTTCAAATTTTGGTTTCAAATGATTGTGTGGAGTCCATCAGTAAATGCAGATCTTGGAAAAAATTAATTCAAAACTGAAGTTTAGGTGCTTCCAACTAAAATTAATATTTCCAAGATTAACATTGTCTTCTAAAATAAAAAGTATTATAAAATATATACCTATCATATCTATCAAACCTGAAAAAAAAAAAAAAGAAATGCAACACCTAATTGCTGAAGAACATGATTTTTATTAGCATGAATCGGTTTGATGCCTTTTGAATATAATTTGGTTGTCTCATATCTGTAGAATCACGTATAGAAAATCAGAGAAAAATATCTTCATCATTATTTGAATATTCAACAGTAATTTAATTCTAATCAACAAATTTAGATGTCTGCAACATGAAACATTTTGTTTTTTCTGACAGTTATTAAAATGAAAACAATATCTATTTACTTTCTCTTTCTCTGACCTAATTTTTATAGCTTCATAATGAAAATTAAATTTTTTTTTCTTCTAGGTGGGACGATGATGTTGTTTTCAAAAACTGTGCAAAAGGTGGAGAAGATAGTCGTGGTTTCATTAATGATACATTGCGTTCAGAATTTCACAAGAAATTTATGGAAAAGTATGTTAAATAAATATATTTCCATACATTTGTCATATTTTTTTTGTCATTTCCATTTTATCGTGTACATAATTTTGTCATAAAATATTTGTCATATTTGAGTTTTGACTTATTTTTTTTTAACCAGTATCTACATCTCCCTACTCCTTCTACCACTTTTTCTCCTATGTCCTTTCCTTTTCACCTGTAGTTTTTCACTTTTTTTTTGTTTTGTCAATTTTCTTATCTTGTTCTAACTAGTGATGGGGCATCCTACAAGATACCAAATATTCACCCATTCCAACCAAGAGACTTTTTTTCAGATTCTAACCATTCCTTTAAGTGCAATTGTTTGAATCTCTCTTGCACTTTGTTCACTGAGTATTGTGACACCACATTGCCTTATATGCCATAGAAGCCACTTAGGGTCATATCCTGGGTAATGCAGCACCAACTGTAGTTTGATGCCAAGAGGATTCCATGCACTCAGACTGGTAGCTCTAACAATTATTCTATTCTCATGCAGTGTTTAAAACATCCACAGAATGTTTGAGTTATGTAACTTAGTCAAAGACTTTGGTAATTAATCAATCTGGTTAGCAAAAGAAAAACTCGCCATGATCAATAGCAATAAATAATTATTAGAAAGTTATATTGCTCTTGTCGAAGAGAAAAGCAAGTTGAGGAATTTGGCTGATGCTAATTCTTCATTAAAGCATTTTAAAATTTGTTTAATCCTTGTGTCCTTTAGAGATTGAAGAAATTTTCTTGGTCTATTGAATTTATATTTTCAATCAGCCACCAAATTTGGTCCCTCTCTCTCTCTGTCTCCCAGATTGACCGATGGTTCTGTTGAATTCTTCAAATATCAGTTCTTTAATTGAAAACTTTTTAAGATGAGTCTTGTGATTTGCTACCCAATCACAATTCATATGATATTTTGTTTTCTTATGATTGGTCGAGCAATGAAAACACTATTTTACACTAAAACGTGTATCTTGATCCGAAGCCCCAATATGAAGCTAGATTTTATTTAAAAATTAGAATGCCTTAGTATTTGTTAATAGGTAATTTATCAGATATGCTAAATGTGCTTAAATCTTTTTAATTTGCCAACATAAAATTGTTTTTGGAAAATATTTCTTGATAATATGACTGTTCAAATGGATCATTTTCTCCTGTTGTCAATTTTAACTTATAATCTTTCAAAATTTAGCCTGAGAAATTTCTTTCAATTGTCATATTAAGTTTGTCGGTACAATATCTTAATCTTAAATCATGATCTTTTAAACCCATTTTATCTATATAATTATAAAACTCTGTTGCTTGAATCTTGTTTTCAACGATTGGCTTTTCCATCTTTTAAAAAAAGGATGACAGGTGAATTTTTATACACACATGCGTGCACACACACACACACACACACACAGTAGAACCCCAGAATATGGTAGCCCTTGGATACGTTTTTTTTTTTTCTCTTAGGTTATGATGTGGAATACAATGTTTTTTCAGCCCCTGGTTACAGTATTTGCCCCATCTTATGCTGTTATTTATAATGTTATTTGATTATATACATGTGTACTGTATATTTTACTAATTTTTAATGCTGATCCCCAGGTTCTACTGTGTGTATATATATATATATATATATATATATATATATATATGCAAATGAGCATGACTTTGAGGCTAAAGAATAAGGGTGGAGAGTTGTATGTTTTGGTTTTGATTTTAGTTGATGGCACCAAAGTCATGTTTTTTTTTAGTTTTAATCTCATATATTAGGTCCAATATAATAATCGATAAAGAATTGTCTCCATAATAAGAAATACATAATCTGTATGAATTAAAATATCATATTTAAGCATATCTTACAATCAGACAATGCCTGGCAGTCTGCTAGTTTATAATAAGTCTGTATTTATGAGTTAACTGTTATTCAGCACAAAAATTAATGAAATTATTTGTGAAAATAAATATTTGGAGATATTTTACGTGCTGATCCTCAATTTTAATTCATTTACACCAGTTGTTCCTCATTGTGTCACACTTCTCCTCTTCTCATGATCAATTTTGTTTTTTAGTTATAAATAAATTGATGGGGGGGGGGAGTAACTCCCTACCTAGCATTTACTCTTACTCATCCAAATGCCATTCTGAAAACATTTCATGAAAAACACTTTTTTCATTTTAACAGGTATTCAATCATATTTCCAGCATTTTCATTTGCAATACAGTGTAGGAAAAGAAAATGTACATAGAAAAAAATAGAAACTTTTACTTGTTTTCAAATGCTAAGGTCATTTTGCTTTAGTACAATATTTCAAGTAAATAAGTAAACAAATCTTTAGAACCAATTCTACATAACTTTATAACCTGATATGCATTTTTTTGTACTTCATCTAACAAAGTGAATTATGCCAACTATTTTTATCTATTCAACAAATATGTACAAATAAAACTTTGCATACAGCTGTTTACATCATGAACCGATGAAATTTGAAAATGATTTTTAAGTTTAAACTACAGATTAGAAAATAGTTGTTGACTAGAATTAAAAAATACAAATAGTATGCTAACTAAAATCTCAAGCATAAGAATATCATGATGCAACTGCTATTACGAATTACAGTGTCTTTATAATTTTTTTATATTTAATGTCTGTTTTATTAAAAACCAAAAAAAGCTACAGTTTCAAATGTCTGTATTAACACAACTATCAGACAAGTAAATCACATTTCAGTCACAAATTATTTACAACTTAAAATTAAACTCATGTTCATGAAAACACAATTTGGTAAAAATAAAGAGATTCCTGAACAATTACAAATAGGGACAGCTAGTATAATATATGATGATTATATATGTCTTTATACAGTGGCACCAAAAAGAAAGTCTATACTTGTTTTTTCAAAAACCGCAAATTTAAGCTAAATTGAATGTAAATGTTTAAACAACCTATACCTCATTTGATTCGCCTTTTTATTCCTCTATAATTTGATCTGTTCATATTTGACTTTTGATTGAAGTACTCTAGTGTTCATGTCAGTTTAAAAAAATTAACTTCAAATCGAGAAGGCAAAAGAAAACTCTGCAGCAACAAATGAGCTTAAAATATCCACCTTTTAGGCAACAAAACATCTCTAATCATAATTGTTGTTGTTCCAGATTATACAATGTAACATTTAGTCCATATATCTCTACTTTCTCTTAATGATCATCAAGAGCTCATTAATCTTCACCTTTCTGTTATATCCAATCTAGAAATCAGCCGCAGATTGAAATGTGATGAGGAACAGTATGAATGACTGCAAAAGCACCAAAACATTGGCAGTATTCGTGATGCCCCTAAATCTGGTTGTCCTAGAGTTACTTCTTACCAGGAAGACAATGCTATCAAGATTCGCTGCTTCAGAAACAGATTTGAAATGGCTCCCTAAATCCAACAACCATGTAATATTGTTAAAAAGTGCTTTCTTTCTACAGTTAAGAACAGATTGAAGGAATTTAATTTGCAAAACTGTGTTGCATGACGCAAACTGATAATTTCTGTAAAGGACAGAAAGTGTCATCTGGACTTTATCAGATGCAAAAAAAAAAATCATGACTCTTCATATTGGTTGAAAGTGATTTTCAGCGATAAAAACAAGTTCAATAGGCTAGGCAGTGATGGGATGTGGTATGTCCATCAAAGGAAGGATGAAGAATTTAATCCTAGGTGCACAGTTTCAATGCTGCAAGGTGGCGGAGGTTCAGTTTTGGTGAGGTGCGTTATTAGTGCTTATGGTGTAGGTGTTATTAGTGCCAATGGTCCAGGACCTATAGTGTGCTTGTAAGGTCGAATTAATTCAATCAAGTACATTAATATGTTGACTGAGCATTTTCTACCCTACTTTGGGCAGAATTTGGATGATAATCCTATCTTCATGCAAGATGATGTTCCCATTCACACAGCTGGCAATGTCAATAAAAATAATAATTATCTTCATAAGAA
The DNA here is from genome assembly GCF_053919585.1 of Euprymna scolopes. Classification (NCBI taxonomy): domain Eukaryota; kingdom Metazoa; phylum Mollusca; class Cephalopoda; order Sepiida; family Sepiolidae; genus Euprymna; species Euprymna scolopes. The sequence continues at coordinate 80,012,904 of NC_136498.1, read as the reverse complement.
TTTAAAACCGGGGTGTCATGGGTGTCTCTCTGGTGATCGGCAATAAATCAGCCTCACACTGAAAATTGATAACCACCGGGAGGATGGCAACCTCAAAGAAACCAGACACTGCACTATTTGGAAGTAGGAAATACATTTTAGAATTGTTCCTTGGTTGCGTAATCATTTTTTACATGCAGAGAAATCACAACAAAAAGAAGTGGTCAAGACACCCATGCTGTATCATTTTCTCACTACTACAATGATAAGAAATATGGTGTTAAACTTGTAGTTTCAATTAACAAATAATTGTGCATTTTTTCTAATGTAATGGCAGTATACTAAATTATTATTACGACAAAAAAACCTCAAGATAAACTTTTTCTATGACATGTTCTGTCTATGACATAAGGCCATTCCACCAACCATTATCTCCTTTGAGGGAGATATTGTAGTATATACTTTGTTGTAATTAGATCATCATCCTGGACATTACTTCCTCTTGGAAGCAGAGAAGTATATCTTCTGTCATCAGGAGGCCATTTTCAAAAAAAGCATTACCTCTTTTTTTTTTTTTTATGCCTATACCAAGATTAGATATATACATAAAAACTAGCTTCTAACAGATTAAAAAATGATATTTTCGTATAATAATAATAATAAATGACAGAATTTAAAAAGAAATGTAAAAACATATAAAAGTATAGGTACTCCTGGGTCAGGACAGTTAATGATATATAATGATTATATATGATATATATTAAAAGACTATACAAAAACGAGACAACCAAAAATGAATAATATTAATTATGAATCCAGCCATAGTATTTTAAAGTGTCTAGGTTTGTAAATGACTATAAGTAAGCAGGAGAGAGAAAAACAACTGGTATATTTTAGATTTTGCCATTTTGTAAATATTAAAATTAACACTTTTAAATATTGTTCATACATTTATTTAGTCATGCCTCTAACATGTGACCACGATCTTGCATACAGCATTTGATACTCATACATACTTTTAAAAACTATAATTGCCACACATTTTTAAGCTTAGCAGACACAACTACCTGATGACGACTGGACAATTCAGTTAAAAGTGCTCATGAAATAATGGAACAAAAAGAAACATACGGATCCTATTTGCAATAATTCAGCAAAATTACAAAAAGGACAATATGAAATATATATATAAATGAGGAAGTTAAAAGAAGAGAATAAGATCAATTCTTTAAGAGGAGACTTATTGGGATAATGTGAAGCTCAACAAATTGTTTTGGCGGTTAAGTGCAAATCAGTAAAGAAAGAAAATGACAAAATAAAACTATAGTAATATATATAAATTTATTCATTTATTCAATAAGGGTATACATCAATTGGGGTGTAGGAGGAGGGAGAACTCTTTATACCATGGTATTTTGAAGCCTAATGCTTGTCATCAGAAGAGGAGAGAAGATGCTAGGTAACATAACAGGGATGCAACGTCTTGTGATAGTTACATTAGGAGTGAAGTAAAATATTGAGGTTGTTTGGGGGAACTAAATTGATCTCTGTGATATAGTTTTTATTATATAATGTAGGTAGTTATATGGCATGTTATGGTGGGTTTAACATATATGGACAAAATGTGTGATTAGACTCTCGGGAAAAATATAGGGTATGTTAATTGAAGGAAGATGTTTATTTAATCATGTATTAAAGGGTTATAGCTATGGAAAGGGTTTACATGAAATAGGGGGTTTATGCTATGTGGGTATATTTTAGAGGAGCTATCTGAAATTATAACAGTGCTTAAAAGAAATATAAACTATTAGGAATAATAGTAAGATAATAAATGTAAGGGGATAAATTATAAAGGATACAATATAGAAAGACTTTAAATAGAATAAAATAGAGGATAAACTAATGGCAGAATAAGGAGATAAAGATACAAAGGAGTATATAGATATAGAAATATGAGGATTATAGAGTAATATAATAATAATTATAAAATAATAAAAATTTATAAGAGATATAAAGTTATTAAATATAGGAGAATAAAAATAGGAGAAAAAATGGATATAAAAATAAGTACAAAAATATAAAGATCTAAATAGGCAAGTGACACCAAGAAAAGAAGCAAAATAAAATGAAAATACCACAACAAAAAAAAATATACAGCAGGAGAAAGTTCGTGGAGGCAAGGAGTGGCGATGTTTTGCAAAGTTTTTTAGGCCATTATTGAGTGCAAAGCAGTATCGAAATATTTTATAAAAGAAAAAAAAAAGTAAATAAGTGGAAATTTCTCTGAGAGATACAGTATTCATTCAGATTTAGATGATGAGTCAATGAAATGTGTTGCTGTTAGTGGTGGAGAATTTGCAATTTTATAGGATATTAGAGCTCGGATGAGAATATAATTAATGGACATTACCTCACTTCTTCGGAAATATATATATATATATATATATATATATATTTAAAAAAAAAAAAAAATAGTAGGCAGACAGGCTTGAACCCGTGACGCAAAGGCGGAAAAGAAAGTGAAAGAAAATCTTAGCTGACATCTCCATGGCGTGACTGGAAGTCAAAAACATTGAAATTAACTGAAGTCAATCCAACCGTGACGATGATTTGCTAAAATGTCGGCAAAAAAAAAAAAATCAACACCTCCTTGTACAAAACGGTCGAGTTTAGGGTTAAGAAATTAATGGTTTGAGCCAATTTTTATATTTGTCATCTGAGATGTCGAGCTTCAAAATGATACCGATCTTGTAAGGATCCGTTGCTTCTGCTGAAAGTTTTTGCGATACATACATACATTTAGACAGACAGATGAGATTTATATTATAGACTTGCGTGGGTGCCCGATGTTTGTAGGTGTGTATTAAGCAAAAAAAAAGTGGTGGCAGGCAGGCGCAAAAGAAAGTGAAAGAAAACCTGACATCTTACCGCTAGACCATCACATGAGCGGAAGTGTAAAGCGTTCAAATTTAGCAATGTCAATCAAAAAGTTGACTTGCACAAATAAGTTAAAAATCATGCACGTGCAGAAATAAACGTTGCTTTCATAGGCCAGTTATGCTTTCTGCTTTCTGCTATTTTATTTATTTGTTTCCCTATGATGTTGGGGAAACCCAGCTCCTTCAAAAAAGGGGGAAACTCTCAAATGAATAGCAATTGTCTGATATGAAGGGTTTTCCCCACATTGATCAAAGCTGATTGCCAGACGGCTGCCTTTGCTTCGATTAGTTTTGCTTTTATACGAAAAAGACAAACACTCGAAAGGACGGGATAGAGGGAATTTTTTAAAAGTCGATACAAATAAAGATAAAGACAATGTTCATTTTCGAATCATAGATATTATAATCTAAGAAGTATAAGGAAATAGTAACCTTGTCGAGAAGCCTCACAAAAAAGTCTTTCTTGGACACTCTTGTGCCCATTTTGCCTTTTATATATATAGATTATATTGGACCCAATATATAGTAATAATTTTTTAAAAAATTTTTAAAATGACTTGTGGACCACCACCGAGAATTGAAACCAAAACGTTTACCTTACAATTTACTTTTTCTTTTGACATTAATGCCTGAGCTATGAAGACATGTTTGCTGCAAGGCTAAAACTTAAAAACATAAACCAATAGTTAATACGTTATGCATGCATATTCGTAAAAACCTCCATTTAGCAAATTCCATTTTTTTTTAATTTTCACACTTTCACCAATTTTCCCCGGCTAAAACCCAAATATAAAATTTTGCATGGGCTCGAATACCCTATAAGTTTCATGTCTGTTGACCAAAAACTGATAGGAGTTTAGTAGGCAATTTTTTTTTTAAACAAATATATATACGCATGCATAAATATATATAGAAAGAGGTTTGTGTTTACTATAACCTTTTTACGTAAATATTATGCAAGTTTAAATCATGTAGAATATCTGCATGAATATAATTACACGTAATAGTTAACTAAATATGATTATCCCATTAGAAAACCGAAAAATTAATAAGGAATCAATTAAAATCAACGTTTAAAAGAATATGCAAATTAGCAATATATTTTGCAGATGAATATAATTCCATCACCCATATATAACAAAGTTGTATTTTCTTTTTAAATAAATAGAAAAAAAGGGTTTTTATTATGAATATCAATACACACACAAAAAAAATTATAGTAGTGTGTATGTGTATATATATATATATATATATATATATATATATTTCTTTTGGGGGTAAAAAATTTTATAATGGCTGAATAAAGACCTATTAATATGATGGATTAAAAAAAAAATGAAAAAGGTCTAGCTAACTAGATTTCGTTCCTCACTCAATAGCTAAATCGAGGAAAAATTACAATTAAAAAAAAATTGTCATCAATATGGTGAGGGAGGAAAAAAAATAAATGGGGAAAGAATCACAGAAATTACATTAAGTCCTAAAAGATTTTCTTTTTGTTTGCAAAGAGATGGTCTTAAGTACTTAATAAAATGTTTTTTTTAGGATTTTTAAAAGGAAAGGCGAGTGTGACCTGTTTAGGATCGTGGACATGTTGACACTAAAGTTCATGGCACAAGCACGGTTATTTATAAGGTGCTCTCAGATAGGAGACCCACATGTATTATTCATAACGTCAGAAGGTGAAAAATCTGCATAGCAAATCTTTGATGGTGTTTGTTGTTTTAAATGAAACCCAATCTTTGCAATGTCTACCCAACGTAGTGCGCACTGTAACTACATTTAAATAAATAAATAATAGAATAATTGAGGGTAGGAGAACATCTTTGCAAATGGACAACAACATAGGTCTAGTTGAAAAAGCAATGTGTGGATTCGACCCAAAATAACACCGTTGTACAGACACAGAGATTTGTTGAGAAAATCGGTCACCGATATTACTTAGCCAAGGTAGACAAAGGTAAACAGGACATCTATTGACTAAAGTTTCTTTAAATTTATCAAAAATGAAAACTTTCTTATTAATATTAGATTCTAAGGGATCGCCATTGTTGCAAAGGGTCTTAGTGATGAATTTAATTTCATCATTCAGATTGGCCTTCAAACAAATCATTAAAGCCCTATTTGTTAAGGTCTTCATTAAATTAAATTTTTTGATTTGTAGGACAAAATGAGTCCCATCATGTATAGAGGCCAGTAAATGTTTGCAATAGATGGAAGTAAGAAAACTTGAAGTCTTGGAAACGAACATCTAAAAACAGAAGAGTAGAATTGGCTTCTTTGTCGACTGTAAACTTAAGGGCTGGATGAATGCTGTTAAGAAGCATAAAAAAAGCGTCTGCTTTTGAATAGGCAAAAGGTGTCAATGTAACGAAAGTAAAGATCTGGTTTATGGAAACCAGATGATAGACCCTCTTCATGATAACCTACAAAGATTTTAGCCAAAGCTGGTCCCAATGGAGAACCCATGGATACACCATCTATCTGTACATGATATCATTAAAGTTAAATTCAACCGACCTAGTGGCGAATTTCATCAATTCTACAAAAATATTTTCGGGAATGGGGGTTGTTGAATGTTGACTCTGATATAAAGCGTGACCACATATATTAAGTCTCTCAGGGTGGACCACTTGTGAAGAGACTAGAAATATCAAAGGTATACATAAATTTGTCAAAGTATAGTTTTGCAAAACAAACTATAGCATTCCAAAATGGGTTCTAAGAAACTTGTCAACCATTTGGCTAACTTATGTTGAGAGGACTCTATCATTGATAATATGGGTCTCAATGGCACCCTGCTTTTATGAATCTTAGGCAAACCATACAGATGGGGGTGAATAGAACCAGTAGGTTGGATTCAATTTGAAATAGAAGTGGGAAGAACGCCACTTTCGACCCATTTGACAAATTGTTTTTGGAACTTGGTCTCAATAGAGATAGCAGAATCATATGTATCTACTGGACCTAAACTAACAAATTTAGAGGTATCCCTCAGGATAGTCATCATTTTATTGACGTAATTCTGGTGATCAATTATGACCACACCAGAGCCTTTATCAGGTTTAGTGATAACTAAAAATTTATTATGGTGAAGTGCTTTGTTGTACGATACTGTTCACTTTGCCATTTTGATTCACAAAACGAGACTGGCATACCAGCATATGAACGTGCGATGCCATTCAGTTTTGCCTTAAGGTCACCCTAGAGTCGGAAATGGTAGAAAGTCTTTCTAATTGGCAAAAAAGACTTTGAATCAGCATATATCTGTAATGATATCGCCTTTCGTTTCAGCTATTTTTATATGGATCCTTTCATCTCGGTTTCCTGATCCAACTTTTGTATGCACTCACGCATGCGCATAGCAATCGATCAATAAAGCGGGCGCCATTATTCAGTTCCTTTCTTACAACCAAACACACGTGTTCCTGTCTTATTATTACACATACATGCTTAACACGGCATGATATGGTGGCAAGCGGTATTATCAAACAACACACAATCTTATAACGTCACAGACAGTAGAAAAAAAAACAAAAAAAAAACGATTATTTTTAATTTCTCGCACGCTGAACAAATTTTTTTTTTTTTCTAATTTCTAACCTCCCACGCTACACAAATTGTCTGTACCTTTTCTTTCATCACACTTTCTTATCATCATGGCCACAATTTCATTACAAGTCCCTAGTTTTGATTGGGGCTCGACATGTATCGCCGAATCATTCAAACTATTCCGACAATGAATGGAACTTTACTTCACCATCAAAGCGACAAAACCCGAGGATAAAGTCCCTCTAATACTTCTCGCGACCGGTGAAGAAGGTTTACGCCGGTATAATAGTTGGTCGATGTCGGATGATGATCGCAAGGATCCACAAATAATATTTGCGGCATTTTTGGAGCAGCTAGAACCGGCAACAAATCACGGGGTTTGTAGACTGGAACTCAGAAAATACCAGCAGAGACCAAATGAAACAACAAACATCTTCATCAACAGATGTCAACTGTTGGCAAAGAAATGTGATTTCAGTGCCGACGAATTAAACGAACGCCTCGTCAAGTTACTAATTGCCAGCACACTTATACCCGAACTGCAAAAGGAACTGTTAAACAAACCGAAGGGTTACAGAATCGAGGAAGCCGTTAGATTAGCCCGTTCACACGAGGCTTCAGCAGTTTATGTCAACCAGCTCCACCAGTTACAGAAATCACCACAGATAGCCGCAATAAGCCATGGTACACACCAGTGGCAAGGGATTGACTGAAAACGCGGCCAAACCTACAAAAATTGTTGATGCAGTCACCGTTTTGGCAAAGAACACTGCCCTGCCAAAAATGATATATGCCACATATGTGGCAAAACAAGTCACTAGGCTACAGTTTGCATCTCAGGGAAGCACAAAACCAAGAGACAACAAGGAAGGCCCTGGCATAACAGTCATAACCAACAACGGGAGTTTGGCAAGAAAATAAACAGCGTTGCCAAACACGACAACCAAGCCATGACTGATACAGACACGGCAATGGAGAACCTCACCTTTAGCTCCATCACAACCAACAGCGGAAAGCCAGCAAACATGGAAGATCCACGAAATGAGGCATTTGTTGATCTAAGCATCAAGATAAAGGACCACCCAGGCACTCATACCTTCAAGCTGAAAGTAGATACAGGGGCACAAGCAAATACATTGCCTATCCGCATATTCCGCAACATGTACCTAGCAGTATAGACGAAGCTGGAAACCCAATGCCCGGATCACTCACCTCAACACAATGTATGTTAACAGCCTACAACAATACTAGGATAAACTGTTATGGCACCACAAATTTTAGGTGCAAGTATAAAAACTCCCCATGGCGAGATACCCAATTCTATGTGGTTGATGTACCAGGAACAGCCATATTGGGCATGTCAGCATCTGTGGCTCTTAGGGTAGTGACAATGAACTGTGCCATCTCAGCCCAACACCAACCCATCAATAGTGTAGCTGACCTAATGCACATATACCCTAAGAGATTTGACCGTATTGGTGAATTTCAGAACACTTACAAGCTTATTGTCAACTCCAATGTACCATGCCACATAGACCCACCGAGAAGGACACCTATAGCCATGCGCGAAAAAATCAAATCGGAACTCGACAAGATGGAATCGCAAGGAGTCATTCGCCGCATCAACGAACCTACAAACTGGGTAAGCTCTCTCACTTATGTCACCAAACGTGACAACACAATTAGGGTTTGCTTAGACCTACGAGCGCTAAACAAAGCTCTCATATGGCCATACCACCAAATTCCAACAGTCGAGGAGCTCAACCACCGATTTGCAGGAGCAAAATTCTTCTCAAAGTTGGACACCAAGTCTGGGTACTGGTCTATAAAGCTCGACCCTGAAAGTCAGCCACTAACAACTTTCCAAACACCATTTGGAAGATATTGTTTTGAACGACTGCCATTCGGTTTGTGTGTCAGTCAGGACATCTACCAACTCGAGATAGACAGAATACTCGAGAAGTGCACTGGTGCTTGTAGTATAGCTGACGATATCACCATATATGGCTCGACAGAGCAGGAACATGACGAAAACCTAAGACGTTTCATGGAGGTCGCTACCGAAGAAGGACTTACCTTGAACTCGGAGAAGTGCAAGATCAAATGCCATGAAATATCTTTTTTGGAAACCTGTACACACACACCGGACTAAAACCAGCCCCAGCGAAGGTATGTGACCTACAGAAAATACCTGAACCACATAACAAGACGGAACTACAACAATTCTTGGGTATGATGACATACCTGTCTCGTTTTGTCAAGGACTTCAGTTCCAAGACAGCAGTGTTGCATGGCCTATTACGCAAGGACTCTGTTTTCCAGTGGGAACCACACCATCAGGAAGCTTTCAAAAAGATAAAAAGTGAAGTATCTAAAACGTCCCTGCTCCACTATTTTGACCCTAGAAAACCAATATACATGCACTGTGATGCGAGTTTACATGGAATCGGTGCAGCTCTACTACAACTAGATGAGGATGGCAATATATCGCCAGTCACCTATGCAAGCAAGAGCCTCACACAGACAGAACAGAGATACGCATGTATCGAACGTGAGCTACTGGCCATCATATTTGGTACACAGAGGTTCTACACATACCTCTATGGCCACCATTTCCAAGTCGTCACTGACCACAAACCCCTCACTATGATCATCGACAAACCGCTCACATCATCCCCGGCACGTCTGCAAAGAATGCTAATAAAACTCCAAGGATACAACTTCAAGCTCACATATAACAAGGGATCTGACAACCTCTTGGCTGATGGATTATCGCGCCTACCACCACCTTGTAATGCGGACCCTATCGAACTTGATGTCCGGGTTGATACAGTTCGTTTTTCCACTAATTACATCGAACAGCTAAGACAGTGTATGACAGCGGATCCTCTGCTTAACCAGCTGAGAGAGACCATCATCACAGGATGGCCAGAGACAATCAAGCAGCTGCTCACTGACATTAGAGTATTCTGGGACCTAAGAGATCAGCTCTCAATTGATGATGGTCTTATCCTCAAAGGACAACAAATCGTCATCCCCCAGACACTACAAAAAGACATATTAGAACAACTACATGCTGCTCATTTACGACAAGAGAAAACAAAACTCCTTGCCAAGGACACTGTTCATTGGGTAAACATAAACAAAGACATTGACCAGTTCACAAAGTCATGCAGTATCTGTCAACAGCATCAGCCCTCCCAAATGCAAGAGCCGCTAATGCAATATGACATCCCAACGAAGCCATGGGACGTAGTTGGCACAGACCTGTTTGATCTCCACGGAAGTCAATGGTTGATCATAGCTGACTATTACTCAAAGTATCCTATAGTCAAACGCCTACCTGATCATTCACCAAGCAGTGTCATAGTGAACATCACACGCCAAATCTTCTCAGAGTTTGGCATACCATCAAAGATAGTCAGCGATAACGGACCACACTTTTCAAGTCATCTCTACCGCGAATTCACCAAAGAATGGGGCTTCCATCATGAGACCACGTCACCTCGGAGACCACAAGGGAATGGCTTCATAGAACGTCAAATAAAGACTATCAAGAATATTCTCAAGAAAGCCAAACAGTCGGGAACAACTCCTGAGATCGCACTGCTGCACTGGCGCTGCACCCCAATTTCAAGTGTCATACCAAGCCCTGCACAACTACTCATGGGTAGAAGAATCCAATCTCCACTGATCACCAAAATCAGAAACAACAACCATGATCAGGATCAGATATACAGCGCATTCCAACAATGCCAGCAGAACCAAAAGAGGTATTTTGACCGACATGCACTTAAGGAGGATCTACCACCCCTATACCATGGTCAACGGGTAAGGGTACAGAATCCTGTGTCTGGAAGCTGGGACCCAGCGACTGTAGTATCCCAGGTAGATGATCACCGCTCCTATCTCCTGGAAAATGTCAATGGGCATGTGCTGCGAAGAAACCGACAACACATAAGAGGTATTCCAGTGACGCCTACCCAACAAATGTCGCAAGACCTCCCCAACACAGCTCCACAAAAATGTACGACGTCTGTGGATCCACTTGTGTGTGCATCCCCAAACATATCAAATGACACTCAAAAATGTACCCGTAGTGGTAGGGTGGTACGACCACCATCAAAAATGAACTTGTGATGAGCACACACTCATAACCTCCCAGCAAGCATTTCATGGGGCAGAATAATCCTCTGCTTCGCTGCAGCTGTTCAGGCAGTCTACCCTGAACCAGTCTCTCCATTTTCTTTGTTTTGTTTTATATGCATAAGTCATCTTTGTTTTCAGAGAAAGGGAGATGTAATGATATCGCCTTTCGTTTCAGCTATTTTTATATGGACCCTTTCATCTCGGTTTCCTGATCCAACTTTTGTATGCACTCACGCATGCGCATAGCAATCGATCAATAAAGCGGGCGCCATTATTCAGTTCCTTTCTTACAACCAAACACACGTGTTCCTGTCTTATTATTATACATACATGCTTAACACGGCATGACAATATCTCTTCTCGTTTTAGGGATATAGTGTTGTATTGTTGGTATCATAAATGTTGCTGCCTATTTGTGATATATTCATCTCTAATCGTTCATATGCAGTTGTGTGTGTGTGGTACATGTATTTTGGACATACCTTAACTTCGTGCGTCGTTGATCTTGTCCACCTAGAATTCATCTTGTTCTTGGAGGGGAGACTGGAAACCTGTTTTGGACGAATATTCATTCACTCCAAGGCGATGATTGGTTTTATATAGTTTTTTATTCACCTTCTAGGTGTCGATCGCAGAAGAATGGAAAGTGAATGTCTTTGCCTGCATGGTTACTTCAAGGTCTTATTTTCACACATGTCAGCGTCCCCCCTCCCCTGTGAAGAGAAGGGGACGACCTGTTAAGCATCCGCTCTTCTGTATGTCCAAAACCCAACTCACTGACTCCAGCTAACCTGATCACGTGACTCAAATGCAACCCAGTAGGGCTACATTCTTACTTGTCTAGTGGTGGACCCCTCAAGGGTGACCAGACTCTCACTGATCACTGGAAAATATCTTCTGCTGCTCAGGGCACGCGAAATGTGCATGACCCTAAGTTTGTGTGGCAACATTGTCGATTTCGGCCGTCACTCTGGCTTTGTGCTGGATCCAGTCTGTCTCCTCCATCGTCTGGCATCAGGGGATATCTGAAACAAACTGCATCTTCATCTCAGGCCGACAATCGAGAAAGAAGGAAAAACTCTGGGACATTTTTATATAACGAAAAAAAAATTATTCATAAATCGGTTTACACTTGTTTAGTCGAGTTCTTTGATTCAAGCTTCATGATGCAGGTTGCATTCTTAAGTTCCACTAATCAATTTCCCAGCTAAGAACAAGAGCTTTTCAACTTAGCTCTTATGAGGGTATCGCCCCCCCCCCCCAGGCGGGGTGAGAGCGATGTGGACGCCTCGATGCCAGTTAGTAAAAAGGACTAACTCCAAAAAGTCAATCGTTTTTATCAAATCAGAAATTCCTCCCTCTGCCTTTTTGGAGTTATTCTTCTCTTTTCCATTATCTTATTCTTTTCTTTCTCTCGTGAACTCATTATTTTATTCTTTTCATTTTCTCTTTCTTTTCTCTCTTCTTCGTCTTTCATGACCATATCTCTCCCTACGTTCAATTTATTTATTTATCTGTCCAACTAACTTATCACTTGGTTTGATCTGGCAGTTAAACACAACAGATGGGGCCAACGACAACACCTCCCAGACACCAAAACAGACCTTTTGAACCCAAGTCATTGTACCTTTCAACAAAACATTGTTTCTTTAATAATTTGAATTGTTGTTCTAACCTAAACCAGAAAACGACCCTGTATTGCTTTTTCTGCCAACTGGAGAATCTCATTATCATATTTATTTATTTATTTCTTTCCCATCGAAATATCCCCATTTCTTCTCTCATAAACATCTGTTTTTCCTTGATCAAGTGTCAGTATGTTCCCCCCATGCCTCATCCTCTCCCATCCTCTATTTGAAAAGCAAGATCATCTGGTGTCGCCAGGGATCTCGTCATATATTATTATTATTATTATTATTATTATTATTATTTTTAATTAATTGACATGTTCTTAATTTTAAATTAATCATTATTTAAATAACCCCCACAAGGCAAAGATCACTCCTTCTCCATTCTGCGAAAAAAAATACATAAAGAACAAGAAAAACCTGCACAATACTGATTCGAGAAAACATCAATTACATAAAAATAATAATAATAAAATTCCTCATAAGCATTCACAAAGTCTCATCTCACCAAGAATAAATTCCAAATAACAAAACACAGATTCATGGAAACCGAAAATTCTCCATGTCATCAAATTCTGAGATCGGCTGCATCATCTTCACCATTTCACAGAATATCATCAAAAATAAAAAATAAAAGTCAGTCGTTTACAAAAAATACATAGACATTTACAATTAAAATGCATAGTCGTTTCCAAAAAAAAAAAAAAAAATGATTCACTTATAAACTTCTAGACAATCCTTCATCAAAACAAAAGTTCAACAACAAAATAACAGATCCACGGAAACTAAAATTGTCCACGTCATCAAAACTCTGGAGTTTTCTGAAAAGAAAATCACCTTTTACTTATCTGAGTGATTCGTAACATTATGGCCACTTCTGCCATTACCTCTTCTGCCCTTTATGCCATGTCAGGGGCATTCCATTTGCTCCCTGACGCTGGACAGAAATATATTCCGTTTTGCTATTTTGGAAAAACTTCTTTTTTTTTCCAGGTCAGTAATTGCGACTGCCTTCAAGGGCATATAGCTTAGCAGAAAATATGGGACTTCCACACATGAATTTTTCCCCATGTTGACTTTACTTGAAATCAACGGAAATCCCAATTCGAAAAAAAATGTAGAAATAAAATCGAATCACTCTACGAAAAAAAAAAAGAAATTTAAAAATCGTCCCATTTACACACGTACATATAATTAAATTAATTAAATTAATCAGCAGCAAAACTTTTGCTGGATGTCATCAGTCTCTATATAACCCCCAGAACAAGTGATTTTTTTTTCCAATCACCCATAAAACACAATCCCTTGTAAACAACACTTGTGTTTTTTTTTCTTAATCTAAAAAACATACATATTAAAATTTCATTATACAGTTTACATCCATTTACATACAATGAACAACATTTTTCCCACACCAGAAAATAAAAATTCCTAAGAAAAACACTGTACAAATTGGAAAAAAATTTCACATTGGCAGAAACTGTCCATTGTTTCACACAAAAAGAACACCGAGTATTACAATTCACAATTTTGACACTTACACATTCAAAATTCCATAACAAACTTTTTTGATTGGCATATTTCTCTTAAGCTGACAGTTTTTTTGCAACCACACTGTAATTCTTTTTTCTTTTTGTTTTTCACATTGTCTGTATTAATATTTTTTCTTCTATTTTCTGTGTTTGCAATTTTCATATTCAAAATCAACAATTTCTTATTTGTATGTCTTTCGATATATTTTTTTCCTTATTTATTCTATTTATTTTTTCTGCACAGTAACGTTCTTTTTTTTCTAATATACCGTTCTTCCATTATTTTTTCTTATTAATTTAACATATAAATCTATCTATATATAATTTTAATGTGTCTATTTTTTTTTCTTCAGAAGCATTCCTTTCTTTCTTCATAAAAGGTTGTGCGTGTGTACGTGTGTATTTCTTTTCTTTTTTTTCTACTGTTCTTCCTTTTTTCTTTTTTTTTCCAGACATTTTATTGTGTTTGTATTGTTTTTCTTGTTTTTTTTTGTTTTTTTTTCTTGACACGAAATCTCCATTCCATTTTAAGGACCTGCTTCCACGTTGTATTTTCTATAACCCAGGTTCGATATTGCATCGTCGATGCGAACTGGTCAACGGACACCAAAATGGTGTTTGTGGTATTTTTGGTATCATAAAAGTGGTACCGATGTATGATCGCCTAAATGTTGCTGCCTATTTGTGATATATTCATCTCTAATTCTTCATATGCAGTTGTGTGTGTGTGGTACATGTATTTTGAACATACCTTAACTTCATGCGTCGTTGATCTTGTCCACCTAGAATTCATCTTGTTCTTGGAGGGGAGACTGGAAACCTGTTTTGGACGAATATTCATTCACTCCAAGGCGATGATTGGTTTTATATAGTTTTTTATTCACCTTCTAGGTGTCGATCGCAGAAGAATGGAAAGTGAATGTCTTTGCCTGCATGGTTACTTCAAGGTCTTATTTTCACACATGTCAGCGTCCCCCCTCCCCTGTGAAGAGAAGGGGAGGGGACGACCTGTTAAGCCCTCCACTCTTCTTTACGTGTAAAACCCAACTCACTGACTCCAGCTAACCTGATCATGTGACTCACAAGCAGATCCGATCAGCTGAGCCTCACTTCCGGTAAAACGTGTCTACAATATAATTTACCATATTTCTTATTTTCTTATGTTCGACCTATTTCCTAACAATAGGGGGAATACAGAAGTCCAAGCCATGGCAAAGAATACTGAGTTCTAGCTTGGATAACTGTGCAGAAAAGAGATTGAGAACATTCTGAGTAGTAGAGTTCGTTGAGCAACCATATGTTTTTAGAGTATGGCATAAAGGTTTACTTCACAAGATCTCCAGCTACAGTATAGCTGGAAATGTCTTCTCAATTATTAAATCATTTCTCTCTGATAGGTTCATAAGAGTAGTAGTTGATGGGCAAAAATCAGAAGCTCACAGTATAAATGCTAGAGTCCCTCAGGGGTCCATACTGGGCCCAACTCTTTTCCTGATCTACATTAATGATCTTCCAAATCACATCCTTACATCATTCGTAGACATTTTTGCTGACGACACTACCATCTATGGTAGCACATCTAAGACAGTAAACGACCAAGTTCTCTCCGATTCTCTCTCCTCTGATCTTGATCACGTTGTACAATGGGGAAAGGAGTGGCTGGTTACTTTTAATGCATCCAAAACCAAGCTTCTATCTTTACATTATCAACGTTCTGATCCTCATCTGGCATAAATTAAAATGAATGGCTCTCGTCTTGGGGAGGCCTCAAGTTTTGACAGGCTTCTGGGTTTGATCTTTACTCCTGATCTTAAATGGAATACGTACATCAAATCTGTTGCCAAGGCCGCTGGAAAAATGGTCGGATCCTTCTATCGATCCGGTAGATATCTCACTGCTGATGCAATTCTCTATCTATATAAGAGCTAGATATGTCCAAGGATGGAATACTGTTGCCACATATGGGCAGGATTTGCTAGAAAAAACTTGTCCTGTCTTGATAGGGTTCAAAATAGACTTTGTGGCCTGGTGGGAGATGTCCTTTTCTCTTCGCTGCAACCTCTATCTCACAGAAGAGATGTTGCGAGTTTGTCTCTGCTTTATCGTCATTTTCATGGAAAGTGTTCGACTGAGCTTCAATCTATGGTCCCCCCTCGTCAAACTTTCACAAGAAACACTAGACTATCAATAATTTTCCCCACTCTTTATCTGTTCCTAAACCTAAACATAGATTCCATGATCAAAGCTTCTTTTTTAGAACTGCACGCCTGTGGAATTGTCTTCCGTTTTCCTGCTTTCTAGCTGTCTATAATATGGTTGTCTTCAAGTCCAACGTGAACAAGTTCCTGATGAGCCGTTCCACTTAAGTTAACAAATTTACCGAACTTCCATTACTATCGATTACTATATTGTCCTTTTGACTACTCTACACTCTTTAACCCTTATCCTTGAGTGACCTATCGGCCTTGATAAGTGGTGACGCCTATGTAAAAAAAAAAAAAAAAACTCAAATGATTTTTTAACGTTAACCTAGAAAGGTTATGTTCATTAATTAATGCAAAATACTGTGAAAATCTAATTTTATTAAAAAAATACAAAGTGCCAACAGAATCTTTCTCATATATATATATATATATATATATATATATATATGAGGTACCTTCAATAAGTTTCCAGACTTTTTTGTTCAGGTATTTAAAATTGTCATAGACACTTAAAAATTCAGAATGTTATTGCTATACATCTTATGAGATGACTGACCATTTTTTATGATTTCAGGTTTAAATGAACAGCTACCGCAGGAATTGGAATACACCCTACTAAAGCCTGATTGTCATAGCTGATGAATTTCAAAAAGGCAATCTGGACATGAGCACATTTTAGAAGAACGATATGCAATAAAATTCTGTTTTATAATTGGAAAACATGCCACAGAAACGTATGGAATGTTCCAGCCTGCTTTTGGATTATCTTGCATGAATCAAGCATCAGTTTTTGAGTGGCATAAGAGATTTAAGGAAGGCAGGGAGTCTGTGAGGGATGATGAGAGGTGTGGGAAGAGTAAGGAAGTCAGAACACCACAGTTGATTGGCTAAATAAAGAATTTTATGGATAAGGACCATCGTATGTCTATAGAGATAATAAGTGCACAGTTTGATGTCAGTGTAGGAACTGTATACACACAATCATTCGCGAGGCACTGAAGATGTGGAAGATTTGCACGAATGCACCAGTCCACAACTCCATCCTTGTCACAAACTATTTGACTAAGATGGGCATTAAGACAGTTCCTCACCCTGCCTATAGTTTTACACCTTGCTCCCTGTGACTTCAATAAATCTGAATTGTAACATTTTTGATAGCAAAATAAAAGTTTTTAGACATACATGTTATATGTTTCTGAGGTCTCTTTTTTTTTTATAGTCGCTTCTTTTCATAGTCTCTCTGTTTTGTCTACAGCATTGGACTTCTAGACCCTGTCACAAGTTTATGTCACCCATCTATGGAGACGATTCTGTTTGTAGATTAAGGTTATCATGTACTCAGTATGACCCTTGCCAAAATTCATACAAGCTAACTTAATCGTCACTAACATAGGGTCCTTAATATGTAATAGGAATAAGACCTTGCTAGTGATCATGTAAAATATTTATGAAGGATTTATGTGATCCAAAGAATTTTTTTTTTTTTAATTTTAATAAAAAAAACGGGTTTACATGTTTTTATGAAATTGTCGATTAGAAAATCTGAATTGAATTTAAGTTTAAAGGAAAACAATAATTGACATATACTCTTGTGTAAAAAAAAAAAAAATCAACCAATTTAATAAATGAAAATGAAATATATATTATTTATTTATTGCAGTTCATCCCGGATTTGTTCGGACCTGATGTACTAGTCATAACTTTATGTACATATGTATATATATATTAAAAAGTTTTACTCATGTTCAGGTAACCTACATCTAAAATTTCAAGTGTTTAGACTCAAAATTGGTGGAGGAGTTTGGTAAAGTCTGCAAAGGTTAACTCTTTTAGCTTTGACCTCTTGGCAGTCAAATTTTCGCCTAAAACTGATTAAAAAGCTTGCTGCATGTCTGAATACCCTTTATGTAAAATTTCAAAGGTTTAGATCCAAAATTAGCTGAATAGTTTGCTAGAGACTGCAAAGGTAAAATCTTTTGAACTTTGACCCCTTGGTAGCCAAATGTTCAGCTAAAAACTGATTAAAAAGCTTGCCCTATGTCTGAATACACTTTATATAAAATTTTATATAAAATTGGCGGAGAGATCAAATTTTTTTTTAACTTTAGCCCCAATTTTGACCCCTTAACATTTATTGTTTTGGGCTCAAATCAAATTAAAAAGTTTGATTAATGTCCAGGTAACCTCCATCTAAAATTTCAAGTGTTTAGACCCCAAAATGGTGGAGGAGTTTGGTAGAGTTTTCAAAAGTTAAATTATCGAACTTTGACCACTTAACAGCCAAATTTCTGGCCGAAAACCAATTAAAACGATTTTGCCAAATCTCAATACTCCTTATGTCAAATCTCGAGTTTGTAGACTGAAAATTGACAGAGTAGTTTGGTAGGGACATGTACACACACAGACATACACACACACAGACAATTCATTCAGATGAAAGTTGTAACAGTTATATCAATGAGACTTATATTCTATTGCACTAACATGTAATATCTTCTTGTGCATGCGTGGCATATTTAGACTTGCATATTTATGATATGGCGTTTGGAACACTGCATATCTCAGCCGTTTCCAATAGTGTGTGTGTGTGTGTGTGTGTGCATCAATTTATTTCAAACCATTCAGAATATTTTAAGTAGAATAATAAGAATAATTAAATGTGGTATTGAAACAGCCGTTGGACGAATGAGTTATGCACCAAATAAGGACTAGGATAATGCAACCAATAACACCCCCTTTTATCACCTTAAGCCTAATTTGTAAGTGAAATTAATTTTGTTATTTGCAAATAAATAATTCAAAGTGTAGTATGTGTTCCTGCTCCTAGGAACTCCCTCAATCACTATCAGATGCCATACTAAATTACTGGCATTTATTTTATTTCATTTACATTCCATTTCTATTCTTACATAATAATTCTGTCAAGCTACTGTCATCAGCCATGTTTTTTCTTGGCCATCAGTTGTAAACATTGCTAGGAATTATTCAATTTTAATTAAATTGTCAATGTTTTTTTTTATTTTATGATAAATAGGTGACTTGATTTATGAAACCTGGTGATTTTTGTTTTACTCTATAACATTTTTCCATTAAGCTTTAGAAAAACTTTCTTTTTTTTTTTTTACATGGAAGTCACCACTTATCAAGGCCCGGAGGCCACTCAGGGATAAGGATTATTGTGTGTACAGTAATGAATATCGTAGTAATCGTTAGTAATGGAGATCTGATAAAGTGTCTTACTTAAGTAGGTGGTTTATCAGGAACTTTTTATGTTGGACTTGAAGATATTTAAGTTGTAATCAGGTGGGAAACAGATAAACGGAAGAGAATTCCACAGGCGTGCACTTCTAAGAAAGAAGCTTTGTTCATGGAATCTATGTTTTGATATAGGCACAGAAATAGGGTGGAGAAAATTACTGACAGTGGTTTCAGCTAGACGGGTGTTTTTCGTGAAAGATTGGTGAGGGGGGACCAGAGATTGGAGTTCAGACAAGCACCTGCCATGGAAATAACGATAAAACAACGACAGGCTTGCAACGTCTCTTCTGTGGGAGAGAGGTTGCAGGGAAGAAAAGGCATCTCCCACTAGGTTACAAAGTCTATTTTGTACTCTGTCAAGGCAGGATAGGCTGTTTTTAACAGCTCCTGCTCAGATATGGCAGCAGTACTCCATCCTTGGATGTACTTGGCATTTATATAGATAGAGAATTGCATCAGCAGTGAGATATCTACTGGAGCAGAAGAAGGATCCCACCATTTTTCCAGCGACCTTGGCAACAGATTTTCTTTTATACTTATGCAAAGAAGATACCATGCTGAAATAATAACGTTATTATTTAGAAACATGTGAAGGGCAGGGTGTTTTGTAACTATTCTGTACTTTCACCCAACAATTTAATAAACAAAAGATACACGAAAATGTCAATTTAACTTAAAAATGTTATTTAAAAAAATAACAGTACCTTCACTGCATAAGTACTGCATTTTTTTAAATCTAAATTAATTTATTTAATAATAATTTTAATTAATAGGATTATGATTTAAACTACTTTTTAGAAATATTTTTTCAAGTCAAAAAGAAAAATTACTCGGGGAAAGAAAAATTAGTTTTGCTTTTAAAAAAAAGTTTGCCATGTTTGTTTACTTTCAAAATATTAATTTTGTCCGATGCTCTAAACAGTGCAGAGCTGTGCTTAGAATTGTTCCATTCCCTGGTGCACACACAGGTGCAAGAATAAGTGAAGAATTGTACAATGTTCTGTATGAGTATAAAATCCTTTATAAAGTTTTCTTATTCTTGCGGAATTCAGGAACAAATATGGTTGCTGGTGTCAGGGAATGTGGTTTAGAATCACTATCATGCTTCATACATACATTGAAACTCTCAATAAATGACTCATTATTTTCCCAACAGGCTGTTAAGACAATCATTACAATTAACAGAAATATAGTCTCTTACTTTAATCGCTCTCCATTAGTAATTAACAAATTAACTGAAATACAGGATCAGCTTAATTTGGAAAAACAAACTTATTCATGATGTGACCATACGATGAAATTCAACATATTATATGCTAAAAATAAATTTAGAACAACAAAAAACTTTTGCCCTGTATGTTATTGATAATAAGATTCCTATCTTAACAACTTACCAATAGGGACTTGTTAAAAAAATTCTCATGTTACTGAGTCTATTTGAAGAAATCACCAAAGAAGAAAGTCACAGAACTTCAACAATATCTACAATTTTAGCTTTGAGGTTACTTCTTTCTAAAGCTGTCCAATCTAATTTTGATATTTCTGACTTTAGTGGAATCCTTACCATTGTTGAGCAATTCAATGGATTCATTGAATTGCTCAACAATGGTAAGGATTCCACTGGAATGGGAACGAAATTTTCATCCTAAGTGATAAAACTTGTGTCTACTTTCCTAGATCCAAGATTCAAATTTAAATTTCAAAAGAATGACATGGAGAATACTATTAAGAATTAGATTCGACATCTACTTTCTACTGATGATGAAGCAGAATCACTAGCATATACTTCTTCAAGCTCTGTTGAGGGTCAAGAAGATCAAAGTGAAAGTAAAACTGTATCTCTTTCAAGTTTGTTTGGTGAATTAGCTTCGAATAAGCCTACAGTAACAAATCAAAACTTAGAGAAAGTAGAAGCTGAGTTAAACCTGAAAACTTCAACTACAACAGAAATACAAGAAGCACTATCTAAACTCAAAAGAGTAAATCCCTTATGGTTAAATTCACAAAAGAAATTGATCACTATGTAGCTTTACCACTACTCGCAAGAAGTGATGATCCATTTCAGTGATGGAAAAAGACACATGAAACTTTACCACTCCCGAGTAAACTAGCTTCAAAATATTTAAGTGCACCATCTTCATCTGTGTGAGAGTGAGAAGCTTTTAGTACAGGTAATAATGTGTATGAATCTACGAGGAACAGGCTGTGTCCTGAGAATGGAGAAACTGTAATGTTTCTACATTACAACTTAAATGTATTCAACTTTAAATACTGAGGAAACTATGAGAGCAGAGGAGGCAAGCTTATAGTTATTCACTTAAAGAACTACAATTTGTACTTTGTAGTTGGTTTGTAATTTCTTTTTGTCTTATCTATTTGCTTAATCATATTCATTTAAGAATTGGAAATTATACAGGGTTTTTTGTAATTTTATTTAATAAAGGGGGAAAAAGCCATAATAGTGGCCAGACACTTAGCAAATGTTAAGTTAAATTAGCAGTTACTATGCTAATGTGTCAAAGATATATGATGAGTCATTTGGCAGTGATGAAATGGTTTAAATTTAATAGGAAAGAGAAAAGTAAATAATCGGCAAATCAGCCGATTACCAGCCAATTAATCGGTACATCTCTACTTGACAGCCCATTGATCAATATCGTTTCCTAATAAGTCCTTTCTAAACAATCTTCTCAGGAGAAACTGTCCATTTCAAGACAATTTCCCTTTCAGTCTGCTGTGTTATCCTTCAATTGTGGTGCAGCAATACCATCACCTGATCATAACTGTGGGAGAATCGAGCCGAGTAGACATTTTACACCCAAATTCTTGCAACACAGGCGATTCACCTTGTTTGCAATAGTACCTGTTTATGGGCAAATAACTTATTATTTTTATATTTAATAAAATTCCTGTTTGTCATTTCTTGTCTTTCTTTGCTCATTATGTTGTCTTTGTGTTTAATGAGTTGTTGTAAGTCAGATCTCCATGCAATATTTTTTTTTAAATTAAAGCTAAAACTTAGTGACTAACAAACAATTTAAAAACTTTAAAATTACTCCCAAAGTTTCAAGTAAATCATTAGATAAAAAAGGGTTGTTGTTTTTTGGAACTACTACTATACAGCGATCGCGACGCTTGGATTAAAGTGTACTTATCTGTCCTGGTTGGGGAGGAGAAATCAAGTTGAGGAAATTTTCACCCCCCCCCCATCCCCCAATCCAGCGTGCCCCATTTTCGGGAAGGTAGATTTACTTCACATCAAAAACTAACTTCGTGTCTAACTTCGCCTTCGTGAGGAGGCAGGTAAATAGAGACACTTCGAAATTCAAAAGTCATTTTAAATGAAGTTGTTTAATCGGTTGATTAGAAAATAATGCCTGGCTTGAATTTAAGGGTACTTCTATAGTTTACGAACCGTACTGAAATAATAATACTATTATTAAGAAAGCGATTCTTAATATTTGAAGGAAGGCTTTATTTTGTACTTTCACCTAACAATTTAATAAATAAAAGATGCCGTAAAAATTAAATTTAACTTGAATAATAGTGTATAAAAAACTGTAGAAATATCAATTTAAGTTTAGAATGCACAGTCAAGTAGTCTAGTTGTAACTAAAAGAAAAAGTTAATTTCTTTTACACACTCGTGTCGTAAGAATCAAAACATAAACATCAATGAATGTTTTTGTTGTTGTTGTTTTTATCGTACAAATTGTGCTCCAATCAATCCTAGTGTTACTTCCAACATTATGCTTGATTTCCACTAACATTTTTTATTAATTAAAATGCTGGTCTGTATTGGTATTTTCTGTTTTTACATAACAAATTATAATTCACCTTTTCAAGTTTTCTGAATGTTACTTTAATTCAACGTTTTAATCACTGGCGGCCATGTTATTTTTATTGCTTTTTTTGTCCACTTAAAAATATCTTGTATTGTTTTAATTTTGTTTATTACAAACACAAACTATTTTTACATACAAACAAACACAAAAGATTTGAACATTATTAAAAAAAAAAAAGAAGCTAGTTTTTTAATGAGATGAAACAAAAGGTTAAATAAAACAAAAATATACAAGTTGATAAACTATCGAAAAGAAAATGGCCACGATGGGTAAAAATTGTTTTCTCATTTGCTGGTTCCATTCGTCATTTCTGAGTTTAAAAAAAAAACACACACACACACAAAGAAAGAAAAAAAAAAAGACGTCCGAGTAGTTCATGCCGGAGAAATAGCCATCACCTTTTGTTTGTTTTGTTTTCGTGTGTGTAGTTGTTGTTGTTGATACTTTAAAAAAATTTACAGTAATGTTAAGAAAGATTTACTTTTAGAGAGAGAGAGAGAGAGAGAGAGAGAGAAAGAGAGAGAAAATCATTTACATGCACGAACGAGCAAAGTAATATTTTAAAGAATAAAAACATCCGCTGCATATATTTTACCATTTGGCAAAATAAATAAACATAACAATACAGACAGTCCATCAACAATTAATAATCCGACACCTAAATAATAAAATATAGTGTTAATTGTTTGTGTAAAAAAAAAAAAATGAAAAAATAGTACCATGGCGTAAAACGGTCATATAATAGAATAAAAGTCATTCTAAAAGCATTTTAAATAGATTATTAATTAAATGAATAGGTAAATCCCATTAAAATGTTCTTTTTAATTGTATAAAAACTTGTTTACAAGTCTTTCCTGGTTTAATGGTTTGTTTATTATTTTTAAAAATATTTGCTTCCTTCATCATTGATTCAGCCAATCATATCTTGTACCGGATTTCCTCATTTCGCTCGCAGAGGAGAAGACTCAATTCTTACATTCAATGAAATCTTATATCAAAATATAACATTTTTTTTGTTTGTTTTGTTAAAAAATCATATATTTTCAATTATCTTCAAGGAAATAAAATTATTTAAGCTGTGAATTAATTCAGATCAATTATTTTTTTAAAATATAAATTCATAATTTATGTGTGTTATAAGAATTTCATAAGATAAATAAGAATTTTTTTTTTTAAATCAGAGGTATGCATGAAATAATAAAATGTTTTGATTTTTATAGTCAGTGAGATTTTGCAAAAATCACACCGGTTATAAAGTCAGCATCCATTTTATGAACTTACAAAATGAAGCACTTTTCGCTATTTAAAAAAAAAAAAAAAAAAAAATTATTTTTTTTTACACACAAATTTACTAAAATAACAGTGTTAAAAACTAATTCTAAGATTAAATAATTTAATTTTCATGAAAATAATTTTATATAGTTTATTATAGAATATTTTTTATTTTGATTTTAAAAAATGAAATTTACATGTAGAACTCATTTTTAAACAGAATCTGCAACTGTTTTTAGAAGTAACATTTATTTTTTAACAACTTCGTTGGGCTCAATAATTTATATATTCAGTTTTATACAATTAAATATAAACGAAATATCAATAGGCTAAAAATTACTCAGATGCGACAATGAAGACCTTAAAATAAGATGGCTACCTTTTTTCAGTATTGTGTTTACTGTTTTCCTTTAGTAATATTCTCTTTATTCCTTTACATAATGATTAAAAATTATTTTCATTTAATATTGTGCCTTCTTTTTTATCCATCAATTTCTGAATTTATTTATATATAAAAAAAAAAAAAAATGCAAATAAATAATATTTGCAACATTTTCGATAGGTTTCAGTGGGGGCGGGGATACATTTTATTTGTTTTCAATCAATTTTCACCAAGAATTGCTTGCATCGATGTCTCCATTTAAAAGAAAATGTCTGAAAAAAAAATGTTCTGTCGCCATAGCTTTCATCAACAAGAGATGAATAAAATCAAGACTTAAATAACTGAAATTCCTGGAAAAAAAACTATAAGTATAATAAAATCACTATTAGCACCCTTCCTTATATTTAGTTGTTAAAGGTTTAAAATTGGAAGCGAAAGATAGGCAGACGACATCATTCGAAACTGAAGAATACGATTTGAAAGATGAACGTCATTGGTTAAGCGCTGCATTTAAGTACGGATGGACAGAAAAACAATTAACACTTACTGTTTACTGAAAGCGTATGTACATTGAAAAAGGGCATCTCTCTAATAATAGTTTTGAAAGATACCCACTTACAGTGGGTATCTTTCAAAACTATTATTATTATTATTATTATTATTATTATTATTATTATTATTATTACTGCAGATGCAGAAATCTATAGTGAAGGAAGGATTGTGTAATCTCCAACCGCTTGAACTGGAATTGTTGACTTCATGCCAAGGAGACGACGGGAAAACAATGCGGCGGTATTTCAGAGATTTTTTTTGTAACTAGGTACACAACCAAGACTTGAGAGTCTGCGGCGTGGTCCCTGACCTTGGTAGTGGCCATTTATGGACGATAGCATCTTTAGGTGTTGCCAAGGATCACACCTGTGCGAGCCCTTTTCTAGTCTCACACAAAACATGCGTTCACATCTCAAGCAATTTTTCTTGTCATACACATACACGCACACAAACATACGCGTGCATGTACACACATGTAGATATATTCATGTTCATGTACATACACCCACATTCATGTGCATACACACATACACGCTAACATACACACATGTATGCACACATACACGCACACATATGCACACATGGGCAACGTCACTTCCCCTTTAAAGGAAATCCACACATGTGCAAAAGACCACCGGAAACAACTACAAAAGCAAGAGATCGGAGCTGTTTCCTTCTTTTCGATTCGGTTCCTGAGCTGAGCGTTTGACAGACCAACCGCTCCCTTTCGGGGCGCTCGCCCCCTCGCGCCTCACATCACCTGCTACTATGTGTGGGGCAAGAGCCAACAGACAGTACATACACCTTACACGCTTTCTATCTCCATGGCCTGGATTGACTTTCTCTCTCTTTCTCTACAACAATAGACTTTCCCTCTCACCGACTAACAGCGAGAGACGCACACCAAACTGGATTGACTTTTTCACTCTCTCTCTCTCTCTCTCTACAATAATAGACTTTTCTTCTCACCAATTAACAGCGAGAGATGCACGCCAAACTAAACACGTCCTGTACCCTTTTCTTTCATTTGTTTCTTCATGAAATAAATTCTAGTTCGTTTAATTCAATAAACGCGTTGTTCGTTTCTTCTTCAAGACAATTCATTTTTCATATTTTATACGACTGAGGGATATATATACATATACCACCAGTTCACAAAAAATTGGTGACTCGAACGTGAGATGCACACCTATTTTCTTCTATACCACCAGTCTACACACCAACATTTAATATAATTTGAGGTATAGAAGTTATGTTTTAACAAAGAATAAAAAAAATTTCTCATCAGTTTGTTCCATCTGGGGATGGGTCATCCAAGCGGATGTTAGACATTCCCATGCTATCTCATATATTCCAACCGAGAGATCTTTTTAAGATTCAAATTATCTCTTCAAGTGCAATTGTTTGAACATATATACAGACGTGCTTCTGTATTAAAATGGAAATGAATAGAACATTAAGACCATAGAAGGGTCACCAGTTAGCAAGTGCGGTACAACTACACTATAATAGTGAAATTCAAAATTTTTAATAGTGAATTTCAAGACAAGCCAATAGTCTCTACTTAATTGTTGTGTTACAACAATAAATATATCTAAAAATTATGAAAAACAATAAAGTAGAAATAAGTTATTAAAGCAAACATTTTTTGACACAATTTAACAAAAATACGTTTGGCTAAAGCAATACCAGAGAGTTCCAAACGGAGGTAAATAGCATGTAACTATTGCCATTTTTAAAAAATAAATTGTGCTAAAAACAATCATATTTATGATTGTTTTTAGCATAATTGAGTTACTTCCTTTGTTATTATGCCACATGTTCTTAAAGCAATATGGCGAGGGATTTTATGATAAAAAAAACCCTCATATTTTTTAAAATAATGCAATAATATTTAAGTACTTCTGACATGCCAATTAAGTAGATAGCATTGCTTTTAGTTGAAACTGACACAAAAAGTCATAGATAGTATTGTTTTTTTAATCAATTTTTTGTTTTCCAAATTTCACTATCATAGTGTAGTTGTACCACAATTGCTAACTGAAACATAAACAGAATTTGGTAAATGCAAAAATTGAGAAAAACGAACTTTCATAACAAAACATTTTTATACAAGATATAAGAATCAATCTTGAAAATGTTCATTTATGTAAACGTCTGTTTGATAAAAAAAAGTTCAGCAAGTAGTCACCAGTCAAAATGTTCACCACAGTGTGAATATGCATGTGTAAGTAAAATATGTATGTGAGTATTTGGTAGCGTGGCATTATGTATGTGTATGTATTAGATAGCGTGTGTGAGTGGGTATTAATTCTTTTTTATTTACCTGACTCTTGTCAGTGTGTAGAAATGTGTACTCAAGATGGAGAAGGCTAGCATGTGAGTCATTGAGTCCTTTTCGCCTCCCTCTGCCCAAAGGCGTGAGAAGAGTGGTAAGACGTTCTTAGGTTCTTTTGTGCAGGTACAGCTGTTGAAACCTTTAAGAAAACTGATTTCGTTTACCGGATATTATAAGATTTCCTAAGTTAGCACCAGCTTATTACTTTCACAAAGACATGTTACTTTTTAGGGTTTGGAACGATTTTCATTGGTTGAAAATACTTTGAGTTCACACGTTCCTGTGAAAACTTCCTTGCTTTAGGAACTTAGGAAGAAAGTGAATCCAAACAAAGTGGAGAAAGAAAAAGAGTAAGCAATTAAAATCATGGATGTTTAGTATTTGTAGTTTGTGATTTAGTCTCCACCAGTCTAGTCTCTCATAGTTAGATAGTTGAAAAAAGAGTATTAATTATTTAATTATTATTTTTTTATTTTATTTTTTATTTTTTTACGAGTTGATCACCACTTATCAAGGCCAGGAAGCCACTCAGGGATAAGGGTTATTGCATGTACAGTACGTTAGTGTGGGTATTTAATAAAAATGTCTACTTAAGGGGGCGGTTCATCAGAAATTTGTTTACGTTGAACTTGAAGACATCCAGGTTGTAGTTAACATAAACTTATTAATATTTATATTTTTAAAAGAAAAGAAATGGATATATATTTCAGCAATTAGGGATGAGGAGTGTTTATAAAAATATATATTTAAGTTAATAAATCTATTTATAATGCAATCAGTTTTTGGTAAAAGTTCAAAATAGTTAACAGTTGAAAACTTGTAAACAAAAAAATAAAAACAGCACATTATTCATAGCAAATGCAATAGAATTAAATTCTCCATCGATACATATAATTTGAACATGTAGAAACTGTTTGTAAGATATTTTGTTTCAGAATTTGAATTCAGTGAAAACTGACTTATCAACACACTAAAAAGATGGTGGTCACTTAATTTCAATTAACATCATACTAGAAAGATAGGAAAAAAAATACTTACCCTACTACTGACCCTAAGTTCAAATTGAAACCCTCCCTCTGCAAGCAAAAACTCTCATAGAACCATACTTAAGTATCTAAGCCCACTCTGTTCAAGCTTTAGTTTTGGACAATTCTGTTTCGAGTAAAGTCATGATTTAATTCCATTAATTAAGATATGAACAGATATTAAATTTCATTTTTTTTTTTTTTTAGAAAAAGTTAAAAAAGGCCTTCAAAGAAGGTACCATTTTAAATAAAAACAGGTTTCCAGGCAGACAGCCCTTTGAAGAAAGATGTTTGTTTGGATTTTGTCATTAAGCAACGTAAATATTTTCATCTCTTTAAAAAAGGAATTTAGTGGTAAGATTGGTTGGTTGATCGTCAGGATGAAGATAGCCATCTGATCGAGAGGACCATGCCTGAATGCAACAGACTGGAATTTAATATTGAATAAGAAAAGAATTACCATCTTCCAAGTAAAACATTAACATTTTACTAAAGTATAAATCAACTTTATTCAAAAGAAATACCTGAATATAAAGGCTTCCTTTCTAGGGCAATTGCTCTTGACATATCAAAGGTCTTCAACAAGGTATGGCATAAAGGCCTACTTCACAAGATTTCCAGCTACGGTATAACTGGAAATATTCTCTCTATCATTAAATCATTTCTCTCTGATAGGCTCATAAGGAAAAAATCAGATGCCTGCAGTATTAATGCTGGAGTTTCTCAAGGGTACATCTTGGGCCCAACTCTCTTCCTGATCTACATCAATGATCTCCTTAAACACATACTTAAATCATTCGTTGACATCTATGCTGATGGCATGAACATCTACGGCAACACATCAAAGGCTGTAAATGACAAAGCTCTCTCTGATTCTCTCTCCTCTGATCTTGAGCGTGTGGTTCAGTGGGGGAAGACGTGGCTGGTTACCTTTAATGCATCTAAGACCAAACTCCTATCTTTACA
This sequence comes from Euprymna scolopes, assembly GCF_053919585.1. Classification (NCBI taxonomy): domain Eukaryota; kingdom Metazoa; phylum Mollusca; class Cephalopoda; order Sepiida; family Sepiolidae; genus Euprymna; species Euprymna scolopes. The sequence continues at coordinate 79,983,284 of NC_136498.1, read as the reverse complement.
TCATCAACGCTCTGATCCCCATCTAGCATCAATTGAAATGGATGGCTCTCGTCTAGGAGAAGTCCCATATTTTGACAAGCTTCTGGGCTTGACCTTCACTCCTGATCTGAAATGGAACACGTACATCAAGTCTGTTGCCAAGGTCACTGGAAAGATGATGGGATCCTTCTACCACTCCAGAAGATATCTCACTACTGATGCAATTCTCTATCTATATAAAAGCCAAGTACGCCCAAAGATGGAATACTGCTGCCATATCTGGGTAGGAGCTACTAAAAACAGCCTATCCTGCCTTGACAGAGTACAAAATAGACTTCGTGGCTTAGTGGGGGATGCCCTTTTCTCTTCCCTGCAACCTCTCTCCCACAGAAGAGACGTTGCAAGCCTATCTTTGTTTTATCGTTATTTCTATGGCAGGTGCTCATCTGAACTCCAATTTCTGGTCCCCCCTCGCCAATCTTTTACAAAAAACACTCGTCTAGCTGAATCCACTGTCAAAAACTTTCCCCACTCTTTATCTATGCCTAAATCAAAACGTAGATTCCATGAACAAAGCTTCTTTCTTAGAACTGCATGCCTATAGAACTCTGTTCCGTCTGCCTGCTTCCCACCTGACTACATCCTGGATGTCTTCAAGTTCAACGTAAACAAATTTCTGATGAACCGCCCCCTTAAGTAGACACTTTATTAAATCTCCACACTAACGTACTGTACTTACAATAACCCTTATCCCTGAGTGGCTTCTGGGCCTTGATAAGTGGTGACCACCTTGTAAAAAAAAAATAAATAAATAAATAAAGAGAGTTGTTTGATAGGCTAGCTTTGGCTACAAACAGAATGTGGCATTTAGGAATTCTGTTTTGTCTTGCTGCTTCTGCGAAAGACAAGAACAGGATGAGATGTCTTGTTATCATAGCATTTCATCTTGAAACTGAATCATCTTCGAAGAGAAAATTGAAAGTTAATTTTGTGCAGAAGTGTTGTTTCACTTACACTCTTACATAAGTCTGAGCATCATCACATATATCTTAAGTCAAACCAAAACTCAACATAATGCAAGATATGGTGTATACATACACGCAAAATAAATTTGTCCTGTGACTACTACATTACCTCCTGCTTAGGCTTTTAGCCAATAAAAACAAGAGATAGTTCATTGGTGGTAGCAGCACAAGAGAATAAATTTAAAGGACATGCAAAGTGAAAAAAGAGGGTAGACAATTTTTCATTCCAATCTTAAACTGAAATTCTTTGTTCAAAAGTAAAAATTGTTCTTTTATTGAAATGTAGAAAATGTCCATTTGCTAAAAAGATAGGGGAGAGAGAAGGGGAAAAATGATTATCGTAAAGAAAGAAATATATATATAAAGCAATATAAATATGTATATAGCAGCGGCAGTGAATATTGTTATTATGTAACGATTCTTAATAATATCTTAAACCAGCAGTTTCTTTTGACCAATGAAAATGCAAGAAATATTCAACACTAAAAACTCGCATGTACTATAAAACCCAAACAAATAACGTTCTTTCTTTTTCTTCTTTTTGTTTCAAACAACACACATGCACAGATCACAATCCAGCCTAGTCTCTTTGAATAATAAAGGGCCACTCATCAAATAACATGGATGTAACAAGACATTTTCATGAACTGCTAAACACAACATCAGCATATACATACTCTTAACCAAACACTCTTGCACACATATTAGTAAACACACTCTCTCACTAATAAAAGAAGCGCACTAATATGCATCTACATTCTTTAGGCTTATCCTATGTATGCACACATGGTGCCAACCAAAACCAACAAGGGTACTCAATTTCTTCTTAGACACAAGGCAACTTCTTTTTCATTAGAATTGTTCTTGAGATTCTGAAGAACCATGTTTTACAAACTTTCTATCCTTCATTGTCTTGAGTTCTTAATGAAATGAATTATGTTTGTCTCGATCTGTAACAGCAGCAGCAGCAGCAGCAGTAGCAGTCACTATGATAAGAACAATGACAACAAGTAGCAACAGGTGACGGCCGCTAAGTGGTCAATGACACGGACAAACAATTCTATTAGCAACTATTGGTAACTTTTTCCATGGTCCCTCTTATAAGTATCTGATGTTTAGCTAGAAAGATATCGGGGAAACGAGTGCTAACAATAATAATCTGATTCATATAAAACTAGCCTGAGTGCCCGACATTGCTTGGGTTATTGAAGGTGTGTGTTGAGCAAAAAAAAAAAAAAAAAAAAAAAAAGCAGGCAGGCTTGAGACACTACCGCAAAAGAGGAAAAGACGTGAAAAAAAAAAAACATGACATCTTTCCTGTTGCGCCCATCGCCAAACTGGAAGTGACAAATGTTTAAATTAAGGCTAGTCAATCGAAAAGAGGAAAGGACTTTTGAAAATATCAGTGAAAAAAGCGACCCCTCCCTGTAGAAAAGTGCCCAGTTGAGGGTGAAGGAATTAATGTTTTTAGCTAATTTTTCAATATTTGTCATCTGAATGGGCAAGCTTCAAAACGATACTGATCTTGTGAAAATCCGTCACCTTTGTTGAAATTAGACATACATACGTACATGATGATGATGATGATGATGATGATTGCAACGTCTTGTCAGACGAGTGCCACTTCCTCAGACACTTAAAGTCCATGAGCCCAAAAATGACTTCCATCGCCACAGGACCATTTTAATAGACAAATGCCTGAGGGAGTATCTATACACAGATGATGTTACAGAGTCTTAGCTTTGTACAACAGCTATGTCTCTCTCTCGGTTCAAAATGTTGAGATCCAGCAACAAGCAAAAGCAAGATAGCCAGCAACAAGTTAAACTGCAGACCAGCTTAATGCAGGTACGGGTCTCCCGCTTTATGGTTTTTTAAATCAGAGATTTGCTTCTCCTAGAAAGGTAGCCTTCACCATGGCTTACAGAAGCCCTCTCCACCCCAACAGACACATACATACACACAAACACACACGGTGCTAGTTGGCTGTTGACCCCAAAAAAGGGTTCATTCGCCCTTTGTAAGGTCTTGTTTTTAATCCTTCAGGGAGACTAGCCACCCTCCTCACCAAACACGTACATACATACATACATACATACATACATACAGGTGAGATTTATATTATAGATGAATGAATAATGAATAATGCTCAACAGTAGCAGCAGCAGCAGAGAGGTGACGGTGGTTCACGTGTTAGCGATGCAGGCTGACAACTTGTGGGTGCCAAATTTGAACCCAATTTGCTCCACAGATTCATGTAATCGCTCTTGTAAGTACCTGCTATCTTTCTAAACAGAATTCTTAATAGAAAGACATCAGCAAAACAAATGTTGATAAAATTATCATAAATGATGCTCAACAACAACAACAACAACAACAGTAGGAGCTGCACCAACTACCATTAACAATATTTTAAATATCTGCTTGATTTATAAGCCTAGCGCTGATTGGAGAAAACATGTAATTCTAATTCTGATTCAACCAATCAGAAACAATCTTTTATGTGAACAAATTATTGGTCTCTGACAGTTATTTAAGGGAGTGCATTGCACAACCACCGAGATCTCGGTAGCCATGGTGCATTAGCATTATTCTCTCTTTAGCTGTGAGAAGATCGCTAATGTGTAACCAACCTCTCAATAAATTCTTTTTATTTTTTTTATTACATTTTCACCCCAAACACTATCGGGGACATAAGCATCAGGGGTACTGTGTAGGAAGTTAAGCAGCAAGATGTCGGTTTATGTTGCACTTGAACTTCTGCATGTCAGTGCAGTCGGGGAAGCAGGGACCTGTAAGGGAATTCCTAAGTCTAGCTGTTCTGGGGAAGAAACTAGTGGAGTAGAAGGCTCTCTTGCATTTAGGGATTTCTACTGTGAAAGGGTGGAATTTAGCTGCTTGTCGGGTTTGTTGGGGGTATTTACGTCGTGGGGGCACAAGTGCTTGCAGTTCGTCAGAGCATTCTCCATTATAATACTTGTAGAACAGGCAGAGGGATGCAACATTTCGTCAGTAGGACAGAGGCTGAAGTTTAGCTGACAGTTCAGGACCTATCAAATTGGTGACTCTCTTTTGAACCTTGTCTAGGAGCGAGAGACTAGTGGCAGATGCACCAGCCCAAATATGACAACAATACTCCATACATGGGTGAATGGTGGCCTTATAGAGATATAGGATACTTTCAGGCGTTAGTAGCTTTCTAGCACGGTAGAGAGAACCCATCTTCTTCACAGAGGCCCTGGCAATGTTCTCAATGTAATTGTTCCAACTCATGTTTCCTGTGAACGTTAGGCCAAGGAGTTTAAAAGATGTACTTTCAGATAAAGAGTAATTAGCCATTGCTATTGGCAGTAGGGAAGGGTTCTTGTAATTATTGAAGGTAACAAGTTTAGTCTTGGCAGCATTGAAGGTGACCATCCATTTTTGTCTCCATTCCACTACAGATCTTGGGAAGCAAACCAAATCTGTAATTAGCCACTTGTGCTCGGTAATGACAAGAAGGCTTTACTGACCAAGATGGCAATCTGTACAGCCCTTCTGCATGTGGACGTATATATATGGGTACTTGTGCATCTATGTAACCGCACTGAAACAAGAAAATTATTATTTAGAAATCCATTCTTAACATGGGAGGATAGGGTATTCCGTACTTTCACCTAACAATTTAATAAACAAAAATATTGTAAAAATTGAGTTTAACTTGAAAATACTATTAAAAATAGCACAGTAACATAGATGCCCAAACACATAATATATATATATATATTATGTGACAGTCGGTGTTCCTAACCATTACACTATATGACGTGTGTGAATTAACAATGGATATGTGAATTAACAATGTTCAAACATTATCAAGACGCCTAAGCTTCATTTGTTTACACAAAGAGCATCGCTTAATACGCTAGTAGCAGTTTGTTTATCACTTCCTAATATGCTCAACCCAAGAGAGGGAGCATTTATAGTCATCCAGAGACAGACTGTTTTGCTGTATCACAGCTGTTCAGTGCAGCTAGACTAGCAACTACGTCAAGCCAGGTTTGAAATATATATATATATATATATATATATATATATATATATATACTCGGGTTTTTTTATATTCAAAAGTAATGGATTAATGAATTCAACGAGGTTGTTAGATAGTGCTCAATAAAAAGAGCTAAAAATACTTGTTTATTGTTATATAAACATGCTCACATCCCGCTGCTACAAATAGCCACTTGTTTCAATCAAACAACAGATATCATCAGGCAGCGACTTGACTATTCAAAAGTTCAATTGAATAGTCAAGTCGCTGCCTGATAATATCTGTTGTTTGATTGAAACAAGTGGCTATTTGTAGCAGCGGGATGTGAGCATGTTTATATAACAATAAACAAGTATATATATATATATATATATATATATATATATGTTATAAAATAACACGAGCGTATGGAAGCAAGGAGAACAAACGAAGTAATTTGGTTTAAACCTTTATTGAGGGTCAATGTGAATAAGTATATATATCCTCAATCAAGGCCGGAACGGTCAGCCGGGCGTCAGGAAGGCCGGAATAGGGATTAGAGAGGTTGGGATCCTGGCTTGGTCAGGTTCGGGTAGGTACAGGGGCCTAGATGCTGGTACGGTCTAGGGATGACGTCCGGGACTGGAACATCGCCGCCGCTGTTGCCGCTGAGGAGTCGCTGGGATGAGTCGGGGTTCGCTGGTGGTATTCCTCAAGGGAACAAGCGGTGATATGGTGACTAGGCACTTTGAATCAACTGCTGTCGCTGAGCTGCCGCTGCTACTGCTGGATGGAGCTGCAAGGAACGGCTACTGCTGCTGCCGCTGCTGCTGCTAGAAAGTTGAGGGGAACGGCTGTCGCTGAGCTGCTGCTGCTGCTGGATGGAGCTGAAGGGAACGGCTACTGCTGCTGCCGCTGCTGCTGCTAGAAAGTTGAGGGGAACGGCTGTCGCTGGTATGGTGCAAAGAGTTGAGGGGAACAGCTGTGTCCGCTTCTACTGGTAGCGAGGCGACCTGCTCTGGCCAGCGATCTGCTGGAAGACTGACTTTTTCTCTGACGGCCGGCTTATTTATACAGCACGTGCGGACGTAGTAAAAGGCACATCGGCTCCGGCGTCAAAATGGCCGTCGTATTTTTTATTTGTGTTTGTTTTTTGTGCTTTAATGAATTGTAGAGAATTATCTGTTTGGTGTGTGTGTGCATGTGTTACATCGATTTAAAGCTGAGAAAGTTGTGAATGTAACCTAGTCGGTGTCGTATTGTTGGGGTGTTTTGTGGAATCATTATTTGCGTTTTTATGCTATTTGAGTTGCGTTTACGGTAGTGTCTGTGATTTTTTGTTTAGGTTTTTTCTTTTGCTGTGCAACTTTCTCTGGAGGTTTTCTATGTTGAAGTAAGGTGCGAGTTATTTTAATGATGTGTGTATCTAAAGAGATGGGATTTGAAATTGTCCTGTGTATTTATTGTGTTTGACTACGTTGTAACGGCGAACAGATTTGTCTTAGGGTCGCCATTGTTGCTGCCGTCATTGCCTTGCTGCTTTCCGGTTTATTCATGGAAATGTGGAGAGATATGCGAATATAACAATGCTCCCCCAGATCTCGATCATATTTACATGATAAAGTCTCTGAAGCGTGTAGGGAGTTGTCCTCTTGTTGTTCTGGCTGGTAATCTCCTGGGTTGGCTGGCTTGTGAGGATGGCGTCCGATTCTCGTCCGGATTGCATGTGGGGCCGTTCGTGTAATGCTGTTCGTCGGTGATGCTGGGTGGGGGTGGGAGGTTTGTGATAGACAGGTGCGGCGGGCGTGGTGCTATTCATCGGATGTGCGCCCGGTGTACCCAGGTTGTGATGCCGCTCTCATCTTGTACTTGGTACATCAAGCTGTTGGTTTTGGTGATAGTGAAGCTTCCTATCCATTGCATGTGTGTTGATTTGGCCGTGGCTGATTGAGGACGGTGAAGTAGGACCTTGTCTCCTACTTGTAGCGGGTTCTCGTGGGAGAAGTGCTTTTCGCGGTTCTCCATTTTATGATCTGCTTCATCATTGGCCAGGGCGACACGGTGATGAACCTGTCTTAGCAGGGCGTTGATTTGCATGCCATATGCACCTGGGTCATCGCTCCTGGCTTCCTTTCTGTGGGGTGTTGGCAAGCCGATGCTAGGGTGGCGACCCGTGACTGTGAAATGCGGGGAGACACCGGTGGCCTTGTTGATTGTGGCGTTCATGGAAGACACAACAGATTCGAGAACATCTGTCCACTCGCAATTCCTGTCTTCACACAGCATGTAGATGGCGTTCTTCATTGTTCGATGTTGTCTCTCTATGTTCCCTGAGCTTTGTGGGCGCCAAGGGCAATGCAGTTCCTGTGTGATGGCCATTTGTTCGCAGAACTGTCAATAGACTTCCCCTGTGAAGTGTGTGCCTCGGTCGGAGGACACTATGCGTGGGATTTCTCTGTGTCGGAGGAAGAACCGGTATAGACCACGGGTGGCGTCGATGGCACGGTCTCTTGCACATGGTATAGCTGTGAGATGCCGGCTGAAGCTGTCCAGTATTGTAAGTATATATCTTTTCCCCTTTGAGTTGGGCATTGTGACAAAGTCAACAAAGACGAGTTCAAATGGTCTCTTATCCCGCTTGCAGTGGCCCATAGGCCAGCGGGTGCGTCTGCCATAATTTCCCTTGCATTTTGCACATGTGATGCAGGAATCAGCATAAGCCTTGATGTCGTTGTTCTTGGACTCCCACCAGTAAATGAAGAGGAGTTCCTGCATCCGTGTTATGCCTGAGTGGTTGTTGGCGTCGTGTGCTTGATGCAGGTATTTGGGTCTGAGCTTGTATGGTACGACCAGCCTAGGGGAATGTTTGTGGTCTTTTATCATTAGGACCGTGGTTCCTGGTTCTAAGAAGAATTGATGTAGCTTTCTCTTGAATAACTTAGCTCGGTGGTCATCGGGGTCAATTTGTGGGCCGTCCGGGTATGATGTTTGGAGTGCGTGTATGATTCCGGCCAGGGTCTCATCCTTCTGTTGTTCGGTTGCAATATCCAGGTGTTCACAGATGTGTTCAGCAGGAATGGAGGAGTAGGTGTGGTATGCGAAAAATGCGTCGCTGATGCGTCTTTGCGTGTGGGCGTTCCGTGGTGTGTGCGTCTTGGGAATAAGTTTCAGACTGTCGATGTCATTGATGCACCATGATGGGACGTAGATGCGTAAGCTTGAGCCATCCAGTATGAATGTCCTTCCTGCTGGATTGGGGTCGCTGGGAGTCTTGATCTTCTTCTGTCCACAGCCTCTGCTGAGCATATCAGCCCAAACGTTAGATTCGCCCTCCACGTATTCTAATACGAATTTGTAGCACGATATCTCGTCCTGCCATCTTCGTATTTTTGCATTGTTGAATTCTCGTTGGTCAAGATATGTCAGAGATCTGTGGTCAGTGAACACCACGAAGGGACGGTTACGTAGAAAGTAGTCAAATTTCAGTATCGCCCACTTCACTGCATATGCCTCGCGTTCCGTTGTGGACCAGTTTTGCTCTGTTGTATTGAAGGAGTGGGACGCGACTCCGACAATGTTCTTCTTCCCGTTGCTGGACTCTTGCATCAGGATTGCTCCGCATGCGACATCACTGGCATCAGTAGTGAGTGTGAAGGGCATGGAGAAGTCTGGAAATGAGATAACCGGCGGGAAGGATAATCGGTCCTTGATCTTCCTGAATGCTCTGTCTGCATTCTCGGTCCAGTGGAATGGCTTGTTGACCTTGTTGAGCTCGTGTATAGGAGCCATGAGTTTTGAAAACATGCTTGATCTGATCTGTTCATGAAGGCGCGTCTCAAGGAATTGTCTGATCCAAACCAGGCGGCCGATGAGACTTTGGAGTTCCTTTCTTGAGGTTGGGGGTTTCATTTCTCCTATGGCACGAACATATTCGGGGTCGGCCTTGAACCCTTCGCTGTTTATTATGCGGCCGAGAAATTTGGCCTCAGGTGCGAGGAAGGAGCATTTGTCTGGGTTCAGCTTAAGTCCAAACTTTTGGAGGGCCATGAACAGTTGTTCTAGCGCGATGATGTACTCCTTGAATGTCTTAGCATGCACCAGGTTGTCGTCGATGTAAGATGATATGTTGCTGCGTGATGTGACCGTGGCTAAGGCCTCTGCTACGCAACGGGAAAAGATTTGTCCGGCCGAAGTGAGACCAAAGGCCAGGCGTGTGTACTGGTAGCATTTGTCCTTCCATGTGAAGGCTGTTTTGTGCCGGTCCTGCTCATCTATTTCAATCTGCCAATATCCACTACGCAGATCAAGGGATGCAAAATACCTGTTGCCCTTGCCGATTTTGTTGAGCAGGTGATCCATCCTGGGTATTGGGTAGGGGTCCAGGTCGACTAGCACTTTGTTTAGTGTTCTTTTAAAGTTTGCAACAACGCGAATTGACCCATTTTTCTTACGTACAGCGAATACTGGACTGTTGAAACCTTTGGGGTCGCTGCAGGCTTCAATGATGCCTTTGCTTGCCATGCGGCCAATCTCGGCATTGACCTCCTCTTCCAGGGCTTGAGCAATCGGATGTTGTATTTGGCTGCGTGATTGGCCGTTGGTTGGTATCCGAATGGGACGGATGAATGTGCCCTTATCGCCATTCTCAGTACCGATGATGTCGGCATAGCGGATTAATAGGTTGGTGGTGGCCTCTAGTTCATCACGGTTGGGATGGTTTGGTAGTGTGAGTCCTGTGTTGTGTTTTAGCCATGTAAGCTTTTCATCCAAGGTGTGGAGTTCGGGATGGGGTCCGATAGCTAGGTAGTCCTGGATGACCTTGGTCTGGGAGTCGCCTGTGGGACTGTTTGGTGACGACGTCTGCCGTACAATGTTAGCTGTGTGTGTGGAGCCTCCTTGGGCAAGTGTGCGTTTGAACTCCACTTTCGCTTTTTCGTTGTCGACCGTGTACGAGATGAGGGTATCATGGCATAGGATGTTTTGGCCGATCAGGATTGGTGTAGATTGTGCCGTTATTAGGGCGTTTATGCCACAGAATGCGGGTGTGTTTTGGTTGCCGATTACAATGTCGCATGTTAGTTGGCCAAGCGCGGTAATGCTGCCATTGATGCCCCTCACTTTGACGTCCGAGCGTTTTATGTGCTTCTTGGCTTCGTCTGGCAGTTGTGATGCTGGTATGATGCAGGTCGAGCATCCTGAGTCGAGCATCGCGATGTCTGAGAACTTTGTGTCGCCAATGTAAAAGGTGGAGTAGACAAGTGGTGAGTAGTTAGATTGTTCTTGAAAGTTGAAGACGTGATGGCTGATATTGGAGCGGGTCGGGCGGGGCATCACATCTCGTCCTGACCGAAGTGAAAATCCTGGTCCTCTGTCTCCGGCATGTTGTTGCCTGTTGTTGCGACAAGGGCTTGTGTTTGGGTGCGGGGTGGGTGACGGTATCTGCAATTTTGCCTAAAGCAGGATAGGCCTCTGAGGTATCTCTGGCATACAGGGAAACTTACTGTTTGCCTGCGAGCTTCTTGCTGCTGATGTTGACGTTGATCGGTTTTGTTGTGTGCGTCTATCAAGTTCGAGCGCTTGCGTCCACTAGAGTGGGTGTGCATGTTTGTTACATGGTAAGGTTTTCTTTGGCTCAAGTGGTGCTCTTGAGAGAGAAGTGCGGAGTCTTGGGAATTGGTGACATCAGATTTTATGCCGCGATCCAGGTATCGCTGTGCTTCAGCCGCTATACCAGTTGCCGTATAGTGGTTGTCCATTATTCTGACGAGGTGCGGGTAGATGTTTGTGTTCCATGCTTTCACCTTTTCACTCATAAGCATTGCGCCTATGATTGATATGAGTCCGTCAACGGATAGTTCATTGTTTCTGTCCTTTCTGTGTTTTGCCTTGATGTGGACGGCCGCTTCCCTGAGTGTGGTTTCGAGTCGACCGGCAAAATCTGTTAGTTTTTCGCCGTCATGTCGTTCTAAGTCCCAGGCCTTGCTTAGATGTTGGAAGGTGGTCATTTGGCTGCCGTGTGTTGTTAGTAGATACTCCTTCAGGTTGTTGAAGGTGGATGTATCTTGTGCAGAATCCAGCATTTGCTGAAATATACCCTGGTCCAGCATGTCTTTCGCGGCCTTGACAAATTCGCCCTCCAGGCCTGGGTATGTTGTTCCCTCCGGTAAGATGTGTATTGCGTATATTTTGGTGAGCGCTGATATGAATTGGTTTACGTCCTGTCCAGGGCGGAAGGGCTTCTGTTGTCTCATGGCGTCCCGAATTGTTTGTTGGCGCATTAGCATACTGTAGTCGCTGCTTGTGTGGGGGGTGGTAGCTGTTGTTATTGCTGTTGATCTCAGGGCGGTTGTCATGGCATCTATGTCATTTCGGATCTCCTGAAGTGCCTCTTCCGATGGTTGTGTTGAGCCTGTCCTCAGGTTGAATAGCAGATGCTTCTGTTCTTTGATTAGTGTGAATAGTTCTGACCGCGTGAAACCCTCGTAGCTGTCTGTACTCATCTTGCTGAACGCTTTGACACCAGTTGTTATAAAATAACACGAGCGTATGGAAGCAAGGAGAACAAACGAAGTAATTTGGTTTAAACCTTTATTGAGGGTCAATGTGAATAAGTATATATATCCTCAATCAAGGCCGGAACGGTCAGCCGGGCGTCAGGAAGGCCGGAATAGGGATTAGAGAGGTTGGGATCCTGGCTTGGTCAGGTTCGGGTAGGTACAGGGGCCTAGATGCTGGTACGGTCTAAATATTTATGTATGCTTGTTTTGCAACAAATTTTTATCAACAACTAATACATTTCATTTTTATGATTTTGGCCTGGTTAGTTTCCATCATTATTTTGAATGTATTCTTTAGATTTATCTTTTGTCAATTTTATAGATAACTAAATTATTGATATATTTAAAAATTGAACTTCTTTAATTCAACTTTTATGGTCACTATCATGGTTATTATATCATTACCTGTAGTGTTACAAGAAACGATATTTTTACATAATTTTTTTTTTTGTAACTTTTAAAACAATTATTTCCTATTTTATACCTTTTAATGAGCAAAATTGTTTAAAAAGTTATTGTCTCAGAAAATAAATTTTTGATAATTTTTTATGTCAATAAATTTTAATTTATTTAAAGTACAGAAATTGGAGCCATTTTCTAAATTTCTTTCAGAGTTTCTCTGAAAATTTAATTCAGACCGTTATGAGCATCCATACTTATAAAGGGCAAACATACTAATTTCAGTATATTTTCTTTTGTTAACAGTTTCGTAATTAAAGTTAAAGTTATGAGTTTTGTAAATCCTTTAAATTAAGTAAAACTTGAAGTTAATCATTTAAACGTATAAGTTAGGTATAATAGTTAGTATCAGAGAAAGTATAATATTAAACGAGTTTCTTTGAAATCACTCTCCAAGCCTTGATTAGCATATCAACATGGCGAGCACAACTGACGGTTGCTGCCTTAATGATCCAAACTTTGCCGTAATTTGTTCCTTCATTAATAACTTTGGAGATAAATTGTTATTGCCAGATATATCATTTGAAGATTTACAAGAATCTCTTGAGGATACCAAAGCAAGTAAGTACTTGGAAATGGTACAAATATACCATTATCTGAAGATCTTGCACTGTTGTCAATGTCTGGTCTGTGAGTGTTCAGTTGAGCCATAAAGAAGGCTTTCAAATCTTATAGGATTTTATTTCTTTTAAATAGATTATATTCGGATATCAAAGCGCTGCATTTATTTAAAACATTTTTTTAATTCAGTTTAAAAGTGTAATAGTTAAAAAAAAATCTGATTATTATGTTGAAAACTGGATGAAATAATTAAAATGATCATTATTTTTTTTTTTGTCACGCCATTCGCTAGACTTATTGCTACTGCCACTACATCAGGAATTAAAAAGACACTCTTATTGGCGTTGTTGATAAAAATATTTTTTTCTGTTTAAATAAATTTTATATAAGTAATAAAAAATTGAAGAAAAACCTTTCTGGCCTAATTTATCGCACATTTAATGAAATATAGTCGAGTTAATGGGATATTTGTTGATTTGGAAAAGCTGGTTGCTTTTTCGAAATCGGGAATATTGTCGCATTCAAAAATGCAGCGGCTACTATATAGAACATTTTTTTTATTGCTTTTAAAATTGAAACTTTCGTTTCTTAAAACATAAAATCGTCTAATTCGTTTACAATTATTACTATTAATTAACAAAACAAAACACAAAACCTCCTCACTGTCTGCTAATATGGCTAGAAGATAACTGATGCCTGCTTGTTTATTTTTATTGGTGGGTGGCCGCAGCCACCAGCAATCATTAAAAAAAAAAATGTAAAAAAAAAAAAAAAAGTAAAATTGAAAAAAAAAAATTAAATTTTATAAATTATCGATAAAAAATAATTGTATTTATTAATGTGATGCTTTAATTATAAAAATATTTAGGAATTTTATTTTTTTGCTTATTTAAATTTAACTATCTTCTTTTGCAAGTTAGGTTGAATTTATTTGCTGTGCGAACCCGAGTGTGCAACGTTGTAGCCAGTGTCATTCTCCGGCCGACTACACGGATTTACCCCTTTGCAACAAAGCCAAGTTTCAAATTGGAAATCAAGGCCCATAACTCTAGGTTGTTCCGTTTTCAAATTTAAAACCACTTTTAATAATAAAAAATAAAACGCCTTTAATCATTTTCAAATACAAAAATATACAAATGTTAGCGGGTGCGACGACTTATCTTCCGTCCAACTTTCTAATATAATTATTCTTTACAATCATAATATAAATAACAAAGAACAACATACAAAAGACAACACTAACATTGCAACATGTGGAAATTGTGCACTCCTTGCTAAATACAATAATACAGTGTATATGCAGGTCACCTGCATTGCAGGTGTCTGGTTTGTATATATTAAATACACACACACACATAAATTAATAACAACTCTCTTAGGGGTCACAGATTCAGGAGGAGGAGATCATGTCTCTCCCCTTAAATCTACCGTAGGCATTTGAAACTACAATTTTGTAAATAAACCAATCTGTTCATTTTTTTTAATCGAAGATCAGAGAATTATCCAAAAGGTATGTGAGTTCTCTACTTTTTAGCAGAATTTCACTTTTTGTTTTATCCAGAAAAAGAGGAACTCTGCTTAAATCATTAGAATCTCGCATAGTTCTTCGAATTTTGTTTGAAATCCGTTTTATTTGTTTATTTTTTTTTAATAAAAAAAAAAAAATCCGATTTCTGCCAAACCACTAGTTTTACCTCATTATTTTCCGTCGCTATTAGACTGGGTTTTATTTTTCTTCCCGTCGTTTGCTTTATCTTTCTTTCTCCTTTTCTGTTTTTTCATTTTGCCTTCCTTTGCCTTCTTGTTCTCGCCAATAACAGTTCTCTCTGAAAATGTTAATTTTTGCTCTAAAGACCAAGAGTTCAAATGATTCATAATAAGTAAAGGAGTCAGACGTCTTTTGTTTTATCAAATTCCCTCTATATTAAAAAAACAAAAATTAAGAAAAGTCTGTATTGTTGTATGTACACCCATGACGAAGTGAAAATATTATATTCCAAAAATCATGTAAATTGATCAAGTTTTTTTTTTATAAAGAAAATCATTTTTAAGTGATTAATGAGAATTCGTAGCCATTATATTATAAATCTAGTTAGTATGAATTATTGCTGAGTTATCTCCCTTTGTTTCTCGACATTTTTTCAAAATGGCGGATGAGTGTCAGTCACTTCTGGGATTATCATAATATTTAATTTTCATATTTAAAAATAAAACTTCTTGATTAATTTATGTGATTTGTGGAGTAGATTTTCGTTTTACCATGGGTATGTACAGTGCACAGATTTTTCTTTATTTTTGTTTTTTAATGTAGAATTCTAGAACCCGAATGACTTCCTGTTTCCTTCACAGCACATATGCACTCAGTGTCTTTCACATAATTTTGACTTTCATAGTTTAAACTGATTGGAGTTGTTTATAAAAATGTAAAAATAATTGAAATGAGCAGAACTTGTTGATTAGAACAGGGGTCTCTAATGATTGACTCCAGGCTAAATCCGACCCGTCAAAGTTTTTAATCCAGCCCGTCTAGCTCTTATGGAAAACATAAAACTATTCAGGAAAAAATTTTTTAAAAATAACAATGCATGAAAATAGTCTTTTTTTTGTTTGGTTGAGAAAATGATTAAAAGAATGGGGTTTTGGAGAACCAGTTTCACTGAAAAGCAAAGCTAATGAGCAAAAATGTATATATCTAGCAATACACATGGACGATAAAACGCCTTGGATAATTACAGATTTCAAGGGTGTTCTGCTAAAATCGTCATATTTTAAAAACCAAAGACTTTAAGTCATCAAAATACCGCCGTTTTGTTCTGAAATGAATATACTTTCAAATGAATTAATAAATAATAATGTACATTATATATTTTTAAAGTTTTAAGCAAATAAAGTGGTAAAAATGTGAACATCATAAAACAGCATTTACGGTAAAGACCTCCCTTCCCTCCGATTTGTAAATGCTCGTACCGCGTTTGTATTAAAAATATTGTCGTGAAATTTGGAAACTAACCAGAAGAGATGCCACTTTTAATAGTTTGGCATGTCCAAAATACTTTTGACCACCTGTTTTTTGTTGTGTTAAAAAAATATTTCAACATGACAAGTATTGAAAATTTTGAAAAAAGAAATTTCGTCAGATATTCACTGTTTAATAAAACAATCTTTTTACTGTTTTTACTCATTAAAAGTATAATTGTATGTTGTTTTCTCTTGTGGTAGCTAGCAATTTAAAATCATGATACCCGAAAAAAAAAATTGTTTTGAGTTGTCTTATAGTGTTAGTAATAGCATCCTCATCATCTAGTCTATATTCCAAATTTCAAAATGTTGTCCATCTTACCATTTATTTCTTTAAGTATGTTGAAATGTTCGATTCTTGACAACCCCTGTTTTGTAGTGCAGAATCATTCATGTAATTACAAAATCTGAAAATCAGAAGAGAAGTTGCAATTGTTTTCTTCTATTTATGCAACTTCTCTTCTGATGTTTGGATTTTGTAATCATGTCTATAATCCTTTATTTTCTTTTAAAGTTGATAAGTTCCTTTTTTTCTGATGAGTAAGTGTGGAATAAATTTAAAAATTGACATAATTACATGAATGATCCTGCTCCACAAAACAAGTGTTAATAATTGAACACTTCGACATACTTAAAGAAATAAACGGTAAGATGAGCAACATCTTGAAATTTGGAATATAGATTTTTTGTCATGTATTTGTATATGCTCTGTAGTTATATCGAGTTTCATAAATTAAAGGATTCGTAAAAATAAAAGGTGAAATATAATTGAATAAGCATATTTTCTTATATGTATATATACAGGGCTCTACATTGCGGGTGGAACAGTTGCATTTGATTTTTCAAAGTGGCGACTAAAAATAATGAAACGCTTATCTTTTGACGATTGTATTTCTTTCCCTGACAAATCTTCCAAAGCTCACTACTGAGGGAAAAATATCTTTTCAATTTTTTTTTTTATAAAACGAACAAAGTTAAATTATTTCAACAATAAAAGTTTAATAGAATAATATACTTTTTTTTTTTTTTAACGAAGGCTGTTTAAAAAAAATATCTGAAGAAATTGGAATGTTTGTACCTTCAAGTATCAACATGAAATTTGTTGTATATTTAGAATCACATTTATTAATAAAAAAAACACAGAAAGATCTTTATTATGTACATACTCGTCACAGAATGAAGATGTCATATTCTAAAAATCATGTGGTTTGGGCTAGTAACTTTTCTATTTGGCTAGTAAACGAAAATTTAGCTGTCAAAGGTCAACTAAAGATAAATTTGTCTGTAGAGTCCTGATATATATATATGTATACACACACACTGCTGATGAAAAATTTAAGACCACTTAAAAATCTTTTTTTTTAAGAGTAGATTTTAAACTCTTCAGACTTAAGGTTACCAATACTACAATCAAAAAGGTTATGGAAACAAAAAGCTACATTCTAAAGATTTATTTTTAAAATTTACATTTTTATTAAATTAGGCTTTTTACACATGATCAGAATTATAAGACCAGAGACAAAAATTCTATTAAATTGTACAAAAAATGTATGAAAAGTGTATGAAAACATTCAACAATAAAACTTAATAATGAGTTCTACATCCACAGCTTTTGATGACTTAAAAAATTCTTTGGGGCATGCTAGAAATAAAGGTTTCCATTCAGGTGCAGGGGATCCTGCTCCAGTTTCCGAAGATGGTTTGACAAAGTTCATTTTTTTGTTGAATATAGTTTGCCATTTCGATAAACTTCTCTTGTCATCCATCCCCAAACATTTTCAATTGGGTTCAAGTCCGGTGAGTATGCAGGATGTCTCAAGAAATGGACTCCATTTTCTTGTAGAAAGCTCGAGGTCCGTCTTGCAATCTGGATTGCAGCATTATTCTGTTGGAATAACCATCTATCCCCACACAAATGATGGCCCTCTATCATCAAAGATGCTTTTTGTAGCATGCTAACATAACAAGCTGCTGTCTGATGACCCTGCACCACCTGGAGCTCCATTGTCCCTCTGTAAGAAAAGGCACCCCATACCATTATGGACCCTCCTTCACTATGACGTGTGGAAAAAATTTCAAGGGGCATGTTTTTGTCATACCAATATTGCTGGAAGCCATTAGGACCATCAAAATTGAATTTTTTCTCATCAGAAAACGGGACTTTCTTTCACTTCTCAGTGTCCCAGCTTTGGTATTCACGACCAAATCTTAAGCGATCCACTTTGTGATGTGGAAGCAATCAAGGAATTTGTTTACGCCTTTTATTTACCATGCCTTTTTGTTGTAAGTGTCGTTTGATGGTTATTGGACTGCAATCAGCATCTGTAACTGCCTTAATTTGACTAGAAGGTCCTCTGTCATTCATAACAATCCGTCTGATTCTCCAACTCAATGCAGGAGAAATTTTTTTTTTGGGGGGGGGGGCTACCAAAGGATTGTGCTTTTCCATAACTCTCAGTGTGCTTTTAGAAAGTTGAAAATTGCAGTTTTACTGCGATTTACTTTAGCTGCTATCGCTCGCTGTGACAAACATTGCTTATGGAATCCTAGAATTCGAGTACTCAACTTCAATTAGTTTTCTTGCTTTAGGCATGGTAACACCTTTACACAGTGATTGCTAATCTCTAGCTGAACTAAAAACATTAGAATTATCATAAATTTAACAATTTATACCCTTGGTCTTATAATTTTGATCATATGTAAAACTCCTAATTTAATAAAAATGCAAATTTTTAAATAAAATTTTTGGAATGTACCTTTTTGTTTCCATAACCTTTTAGATTATAATATTAGTAACCTTAAGTCGGAATAATTTAAAATCTATCCTTAAAAAAGGTTTCTTTTTAAAAAATTTTAAGTGGTCTTAAATTTTTGATCAGCAGTGTATATATTGATTGAGTTCAGATATATTACTAACATAAACTAAAAACCAATATTTCTTCAAAAGTACTCAATATAATTATACAAACAGTCAGAAGTTTACACGGATCAACTAATGTTTCTACATTCTTTATGTATCATCAAGACTCCAGATGTACTTGGTCGTCAAAAAGCAAAACAAACCCCTCTCAAAATTCCAATGAAGAGTCAATGGAGAACAATCTCCTTTCCATCTCCTTTGCTAATTAAATGCTGTCACTCTCCCATGGTCAACTGTATACAACTAAGGTTTGCTTAATTTAGTTGTGCACTCCCCCTTCTTTTCTAGACATCAGCATCCTACTGACCGGCTAAAGAGTAATTTTAGACTCACATTTTTTGTTTTAGTCACTGAGAAAACATAGATGATAATAAAAAGTAAAGAAGTATTTATTTATCAGTGGGGAAATCAATCAGACAGCATACAATGAAATGAACAAAATATATATATTCGTGTTGGGACAATTAATCGGAATCGGGAATCAGAAAAATCAGAATTTTTGGGGGTATTGGAATCGGGGGGGGGGGGAATTTTGAGCCTATTTTCTGATGCCAAAACTAATTCCTTAAATTATCTTTTTTTATTTGATTTTGGTTTATCGTCCACTGCTTGTATTAATAATAAAATAATAAATATTTATTCATTTAAACTTCCAGTAAAACTAAAATCTCTAGATCACCCCATCACAAGTCGGTTTTTACTAGTGTTGGGACGATTTCTAATTTTTATACGATTCCGATTCCGATTCCAGGAAAATATTGATTAACGATTCCGATACCAAGTACGATTCCGATTCCGATTCCTAGGGAATTATTGTTTTGAAATATACCAGGTAGTTTTATGCTTATGGTCGGGTAGTTCCCAAATATGTTCTCTAACTTTGGAAGAGATATTTTATGCCTACACAGTCGTGTTTTGGTTTAAATAAAATTATTATATAGTAAACTAAACGGAAAAATTAGCAAAATTTATTTTAGAGAAAATTTATTTTACTTAATTGGAATACAGAAAAAAAAACAAAGAAAATAGAATTAATCCTTCAGAGCAAAAACAAATAAAATAGAATTTATATAACAGAACAAAAACAAGAAAATTAGAGAATAAATTAACACAATTCATTATTTTGGTCCTCATAATTAACAGATTTAATGAATTAAATAAAAAAAATATTGCGGAAGAGAAAGAAAATATATACTAATTAAATATAAAAAAAGATAAATATTTAATTTAATAATTTATAAATGAACGTGCATAATTCACAAAGTGTAGTTAACACCTATTGTTTTTTCTTACTTTTTCATTGCTTTTACACGTTGTTTCTAACGTGAAGAATAAGTTTAGCCAAACTAATTTTGAAATAGGGTATATCAAAGGAACACATATAAAAACGATACCACTATAAAAACAAATGAAATACTAGATAAAATTGAGCAAAAATAATTACCAAAATTACAGAAAAAGATAAAAGAAAAACAAAACAAAACATGGTGAAGTTTGTTGAGTGAAATGAATTATTGAAAGAAAATTAATTGAACTAATAGAAATGTTAAAAAAAAAATGTCACATTTCAATATTTTTTTAATAATTAAATTCTCAGGGTTGTCGAAATTAAAACTTAAGTGATTTTTTTTTAGACTTCTTTCGAAGCTTGTTACCTTGAAAAATACATTTTAAACCCTGTTTTTTTAAATAAATTGAAAATAAAACGCAAAAAAATTTAATTGATAATTGAAACTTTAAAAACATATTAAACATTGAAAAATTACTTATCTCACAAATTAACGTCCAATAAAGTAGATCCAGTCTTCATACAGGAATTCGGTTATCCCAAACCTTAAAAATTAAATTATTTTTTATTTTTTTTTTTTTTTTGAGAGAGAGTTCTTTAAAATCGCCGGGGAATGCCGCCTTAAATTTTAAAGAAGTAAATTTTAGGAGTTTAGTGCCTTTCAAAGACGATTATCATAATTTATTATCATCATTTAATTTCCTTTTTTCCTCTCCCCCCCCCCCACACCTTTCCACGTGGTTCAGTAGTTAACCAGTGCTCCTGTTGCTGTCAGTCATCTATCTTTTAATTTCTAGTTAAAAGAATTTTTCATGAAATAGAATCAGCATTTAAAATTTTTTTTTTTTAGTTGTATATATTGAATTTACTCTTTGAAGTGTAGGAGGGTTAAAAAAATTGGTGACACCTAGATGGTGACTTAGGCAAAAAAAAAAAAAAGACACTGCGATTTCGACCCTCACTAATAAAACTGCTCTGAGTGACTAGTTGGTAATTTTGCTAAGTCGTGGACCAAAGAGTTAAAAAAAGATTTCAAGAAATTCAACGAATTTTCATTTGGTCCAAATTTCAAAATTTTGCGAAATAATACGTGATCAATTTCATTTTAGAGATATTTCTTTCAAAAGCCTTCTTTGAAAAAAAGAAAAAAAAGTATATTGTTCTATTAAACCTTTTACTGTTTAAATAATTTGACTTTGCTCGTTTTATTTTAAGAAAATATAAGTTGAAAAAGCATTTTCATTCAGTATTAGAAGATTTGTTAGTAAAAAAAAAACAGTCACCAAAAAGATAAGCGTATTTTTTTTAATTTTTACTCGCAATATAGAGCCCTGCATACTTCTTTTCAAGTTAACTCTTTTGTAGTTTTGATTACAATAGATCTGAATGAATGAATCTTGTAAGGGAGGGGGCACTAAGCATTGCCCTGTTAGTAATGAATTTCTTTGGTTTCTTTTTATAGCATGCTACATTTCTCTCTTGCGGTTAGAAATATCAGGACATTTTTTCCTTTTTTTCAACATCAGATTAAAAGAATCGTAATGAAGGAATCGGAAAATTAAGGTATTTTTTAACGATGCGATTCCGATTCCGATACCTCCCAAAATACACGATTCTTACGATTAACGATTCCGATTCCGATTAATCGTCCCACCACTAGTTTTTACATTTGAGAAAATTAAAAACACATTTAAGATGTGTTTTTATGGTAATCGGGACAAAATAACACTTTAAATATTTAGCGATTTATAAAGAATCGGAATCTGGAATTTAGTATGAAATCAGTAATTGTATTGGAATTAGGAAAAATATTGGAATCGTCCTACCACTAATATATATATATATACATATATATACATATATATTTAGTTTTTTTTTGTTTAAATTTTATTCAGAAAAACAAATTTTCAGAGTAGAAATTTATTGCTTGAATAAAGAATACAGTTCAGATTTTTTCCCTAACCCATGAATTTTTGATGTAGGCTCAGAAAGAGAAATTTCAACAAAAAACTATAACTTCCATTTGCTCTGTCAATTATATTGGGCTTTTCTCTTTTTGGCTGGAATTGTCTTTTATAATATTACCTCCAAAAAAAAAAATGTTCTTTAAGACTTGATACCACACGATTAATTAATCTGTGTTCTTATTCACCTCAGGATTCTGATATCACACGGAAATGCAACTTTGACTGTTCATATCAATTTCATTTCAATAGCTAATGTATTTAATCTTCTTGGTATGATTCATAACACATTAGAGATCAAGATAATTTTTTCTTTTAATTATAAATTGATAAAACCACTCAATTGTGGACCATGTAAAAGCAGTCGAACAGATAATTTGGTAAAAAGGGCAAAAAAGCATTAAAAAAATGAGTCAAAAGTATACGTTACTGAAATTGCTATAAAAATGTAACCATTGGAGGTAGAAGCTTAAAACTTTGCAACTTTACTAATTTTTGGGTGAGGAATTAAAAAAAGATGTTTGCCTTGTTTCTAATAACAAAACTTTTTGCCACAGAAATATTTTTACTTTGGGGAATTTAAACTTGCCAAAAAAAAGAACCGACAACAATAAGATTTAGAAAATTGTTATACAAAAAATCAGAAGTCTGTTTTTTTTTTTTTTTTTTTTTTTTTCAAGCATTGAAAAACTTTCAACTTAAAAGACGAGTAAACAAGATATTTTATAGGCAGAGGTCTTACTACAATTCCTTTCCTAATAGATTTTCACTCTCAATTCTTTTATAAGCTTCTGCTATGGTAGATATATCGAGAACACTCCAAATCCTACCATCACTTGAAACTGGCATTACCTCAAAAGCCCATCTATAAAACAAATGCTAACTCTACTTGTGCAATGTCATCTGATAAAGGCCATCGAAAAAAATCTTTTCTATCTTTGGTTTGCGATAAAAATTTTATTACAGTGCTGGATGCAGATAAAACCTCAATGACTTGGCCAATGTAAAAGTTGGTGTCATAGTAGGCAGCAACCCATTGTCCTTGATGCTCATAACTGAAGATATCCTGAGATGGTTCTTCATCACAACTGCAGGAGTTATCTGAATGTTCAGCAGATTCACGAAGGGACTTTTTTTGTTGCTTTGGGAGTGGAAATGAATTAACTTGATTTCCTCTCAAGTAGTCAGAGAAAGCAGCTTCCAGTTGAACTTTATTTCCACTGGTGTTGATTTTGACACCTAACACAACCTTGAGATATATCAGTTCAAGTTTATCAAAACACCTGATAGAACATCTAGGTCTCGGGGGTACTTCTACAGTTTATCGCTGAAAATGGAAACACCATTTTTTTTTTTTTTTGTGCACCTGTCGTTTCCGAAATTCACACCGTTTTTGAGAGAAATATCTCCTCTTTAATCTTAAATTTTTTTAATTTAATTTCTTTCATATTTCTTTCACTGAAGTTTTCAAGTTGGATTTTTTTTGTGAAAAACAACTTAAAACCCTTTTTTAAGCTCACCATATTGATAAGTGATCTTTTTTTCTGTAAAATGGTACTATTTTTTTATACCTAGAGACTCACAATATCGCGTGCACCAAATTTGAAAAACACCAACATTTTTTTTGTGTAAAAAAAAAAAAATTTAAAAAAAAATAAAAAAATAAAGCCGCGTTCACCAAAATTAGTGGCATAACTTGAAGTAACATGGATAAAAAACTATTAAAGACACAAGAAAAAGAATTATATATCTATAAAGCAAAAAGATTAAATTTTATTTAAATCAAAACTTTATCAAAATAACCCAAAAAATATATGAGATATCGCAAATTAAAGTTACGGGAAATTTAACTTTATTTATCAGTTTTCGTATCCTAAACTAGGCTAGTTTGGGATACCTAATATATATATATATATATATATATATATATATACACACACACATAGATTTAACGCAGAAAAATTATACATAAATATGTACATGCACACATATACCTACACATAAAAAAAAAATATATTTCAACACTTACATACGTGCCTTTATTTACGCATTACTTATTTATACATATATAAATAGTTCATATAAGTAAATACATATCCTCATACCTCACAGCTCATTTTAAAAATGTTTTAGGGCCAACTCAGGACTAACTTACAATCTTCTATGGGGAAAAGGTGCAGTCTGTATCTATGAAAATAATTAGTTTAGTATAAAGAACTGAAATAGAATTTCCCAAACATTTCTAATTTGTGCATATACACACATGCATACTCCTAAGGCATATGTGCATAGCCAACCATGCAAAATGTCCCAACTACGTGCACAACTGCAAAAAGATGTTTGCCAGTGCAATGTTAAAGTGACAAAAAATTGAGATAATCACAACCGACACGAGGATATCTGGAGAAAAGCAGAGAGTCAACTGTATTGATACACATTAAACAAGTAGAACATTGGCATACATACACGCACCCACACATATACGTAAGTAATACACAATGCGCAAGTAGATATGACTCGATACAGATATCTCCATACACACACCTACACATATACAGTCACATAGTTGTAAAAACGTAGACCCACATACATACATACATACATACATACATACATACATACATACATACGCAAAATTGTATACAGGCATACATATACATACATACAACCAAATACATATATCCACAAATACACAAGCACGTAAATTCATCTACAGTAGATATATATATCTAAACATGTTATCGCATTGCCAAGGTATAACTATAAGAAAGACATTTCATGTAACGGATATTGTTACGATCACACACACTAAATCAAATATTCAAAGTGCTTAACAGTTCAATTACATATCCTTATATTTGTTAATGCTAGAGTTATTATTAGGATCTGAGATATGTATTATTTGTAAGCTTGGCCACTGTTATTTTAATGTTTGTTATATCTTTAATTATCATAATTGTACCTATCCTTTATTATTACTAGCACTATTTAGGGGTTTAGATAATTCTTTCTGGAACTATATCCAGGGATGGCATTATTTCCTAGGAAGATTATTAGTTGTTACTGGGATATTTTGGTGGGTTCACCAGGTTATTTCCAAATTTATCAAGAGTGAAACATTTGAAATGCCTACAGTAAATACCTATTTCATCTCTTTGGTTAAGTAATTTATCTTTGTTTAGGAATGTAATTATAGCTACTTTCTTATTAAGGTAAAGAAGACAAATGGGGTTGTGCAGTGTTGGGGTTGCAGCTATCTTTAGGATGCTCCATCTTACTATGGGTACTAGGTTTTGTTTTTTTCTCTTTAGGGATAGTACATGATTGGATAGTGAGGTTCCTACACACCTATCTGGGTTAGTAAATGATATTTTATTGTCTATATATCTTGCTTTAAATGTAGTTGAAGTCCTGCCTATGTAATCAGGGTTTTTTTTTTTCTTGGAAAACAGTACTTATATAGACTGCACTTTTAGCTAAACATTTTCCTTGTAATGAGCATTCATTCTTATTTCTACAGTTACACTCTTTTCTGTTATTATTGCTATTTTGTGTATTAATAGTTCTATTGTGATTTAATATTTTCATACTATGGCTCTTAATTTCTTTTCCCAGATTGTTTGTTAGTTAAGTTTCACAGTGTTTTTGATAAAAAAATTATGTAGTGTGTTATTTATCAAGAAGTACTAGTTAAAAAAATTAAGGAATAAATGGCCGATTTTTTTTTTGTACGAGCAGAATGAATGGGGGCATATACCAGATTATTCTTTGGCTTCTATTTTTTCTTCTGTTATTACTATTGTAATACGCAATTTTTTTTTCCATAACTACTATATTTTAAGGCATTGTTGTATGTGTGGCTATTATTGTTGAAAATTTTCCCAGTGGAGGAATTATTGCTAATTCTATTGCTGATAGAAATTGGGATATGTTTAATAATAGAATCAGAATGGCTTGATTTAGAGTTTATGTGTAATGGGTTGTAGTTTGCTTTCATGAATGGCTAATAAATGTCATTATTTAGGTTAAATATAACGTCTAAAAAGTTACTAAATTTAATTTCTGCTGATATATCAACTTTAAACCTAATTTTTTCATAATTTTGTGTATGTCTTTTTTTTTTTTTTTTTTTAATCTTTTCAGCCGTAGAGTTGGTGGTATTTCACAATATAGTTAGGTCATCATCGCTATATAATCTTATATCCTTAATGTTAATTACTCCTGATTTGGTTAGTTTATATAAAATGAACATGAACTATATCAACATCAAATGTGTTTGTAGAATCTTTTGTTCATTCATTGCTCTTTTTTACAAATCAACACTGTTTTACTGCACTTGTAGAGTTTGTCCTTCTTAGCACTGGTAATATCTGTATGCAGTGTAGAAAAATCCAAAGCTTTGTGAAAAAGATCCCCTTCTATAGAAGGGAAATAATCCACTGTCAAATTGAATAAAGGCACAGTGAGTCCTTATCTTCAATTTCATTGAACCAGTTTCTTATTCTGGTGGTATTTATCCACTGGTTTAGAAACAGCTTTGATGGCTTTATTAATCCTTTCTAGTATAGTTTTACTGATTTTTTACCAATTTCTGGCCCAATTAGGTTGATCAATCTTGTTGTAGGCTTGTTTAAGAAGTCTGGTTTATGATCCAGTTGGTAAGTATCTTTTGGTTTTAACCCTGAATATACCCGGTTACTAATCCGTAATTTATCTGCTATATTCATACTTTCTATGTTTATTTTCTCAATGTTTTGGAGCTTTGCTTTTTGGTAGTTTTTTGTTACATTTTCATTCATCAATTTGTTGTAATTGTCTTTATCCATCCTGTAAAAAATTCTTGTTTTATCCGCCTTAATAAACAATTTATCCAAGTGTCTGATATCTTTAAATATTTTTTTAGCTGTCTCTAGAAGTCTGTGGTATTTCTGTACAATTTCAAACTGTTCACAATGTTAAATAGATTGTTCATCAGTTCAAGCACAGAAGCTGTTTTGAGGTTCTTAAATCCACGTTTCCCTAGATGCAATGTCGTCTTTGTTGCAAAGAAATTTTTTGGCTTTCCACCTCATTCTTCTGATGAGTTCTCCAGTCTTCTGGATTAATTTTATAATGTATTTGTCTTTGTTTGGGATGGAAATATTTTTTTGCTACTTTATTAGAATTTTGGGAGGAATATGTTTTGCTTTTTGACTACTAAGTCTATTTGGAGTCTTGATAATACATGAAGAAGGTCGATCCGTGTACACTCCTTACAAATATACAATTTTATATATATTAGTGGCCTGGCAAGGCCTCAGGGAAAGTTGGCCTGCAAGACACTATATATACAAATGTAGGCAAATTTGGGTATATTTTATTGCTTTGAAAATAAAGGTCCCTTTTTACCAATTGTCATAAAATTTTAACTATAGAATAGTATTATGATCTTCAAAAAGCTTGCAAATTTTCATGAAGTTTCGTCTCATAGACCAAAGATATGAACATTTCAATATTCGACTTGGCTACCAATATATCTATATATATATATCTATATATCTATCTATATCTATATATATCTATATATATAGATATATATATATATATATATATATAGATGTACCACCTTTTTTGGCAATTTTATAAGTTCCAAATCTCGACGACTATTGATCAGAATTTAATAAATGAAGGCTTGGTGAAAAGGTAATGACCTGAATTGTGTAGTGAGCTATGTGATATTTGATCTTAAGGTCGCACATTAAGGGGATCATCTAGAACCTATTTTTGGCACTTTTTTACAGCCATAAAATGTTTCAATCATAGTCATTTGTTTTCTTAGTTTTGCATATGAATTACAAAATACTTGATATTTCCCCAAAACCTTTGGCTTTGATGGAGGGGAGACTAAAACTTGCTGCTATGGTTTCAAATGATCTGAAATAACAGCAAAGGGAAACTTGATTCCAAATACTTCTCGTATGTTATATCTCCTCTGTTTGGTTTTCATACATAAAGTATATATGGGTCGTCGAATTGCATTTATCTGCAAAAGATCTAGCTAATTCGCATATTCTTTTAAACATCCATTTTAATTAGTTTCCTATTAGTTTTTTGGTTTCCTTTTGGGATGAACATCTTCAGTTAACTATTATGCGTAATTATATTCCTGCAGATATTCTACATGATTTATACTTGCATAATATTTGCATAAAAAGGTTATAGTAAGCACAAACTTCTTTCTATATATATTTATGTATGTGTCTAAATATTTGTTTAAAAAATTTTGCCTACCAAACTTCTCTGTCAGTTTTTGATCTACAGACACAAAACTTAATATATAGGGTATTCGAAGACATGCAAAATTTTATAATTGTGTTTTAGCCAGAGAAAATCTGTGCAAAACTGAAAATTTAAAAAAAATGGAGTTTGCCAGGTGATGGTCGAACAACAACATTACGAATATTGGTTCATGTTTTAATTTGTAGCCTTGCAGCAAATGTCTTCATAGCTCAGACATTAATGTCAAAAGAAAAAGTAAATTGTAAGCCAAGTGTTTTGGTTATCATTCTCAGTAATAGCACACAAGTCATTTTTTAAAAACTTTTAAAATCATTACTATATATTGGGTCCAATATAATAATAAATACGAAATCTGCATTTTCATATTTAAGCATATTATATGATAATCTGCATTATCATAGTCAAGCATATTTTACCATCTGGCAATATCAGGCTGCCTGCTAGTATGTGTGTGTGTGTGTGTGTGTGTGTGTGTGTATATATATATATATATATATATATATATTGGCTAAGAATGAAAAGCTCTGACTGCATCAAGTAACAAACACAGAATCCTCTACTAAACAAAAGCAAAAAAATATAGTAGGCACAAATTCTTCACTTCCAGAATCTATTCAACTTCGTTGTGGAGATATTGTAGTTAGATGATAAAATTATTCTTAAAGTAGCTTATTTTAAACATACACTAAATTTTGTAAAAATATTTTAAACCAAATAACTGGTGAGCTAGAGTTGGTATCGTTTTTTAGTGTAAACATTGCTTTATTGAAGGATACTTGTGTTTTGCAACAACAAATTCTGTATTGTATAAAGTGGAACAAAATAATTCATGAAGAGAAAAATATATCTATACAAAATATGGATACACTTTAAAAGATAACACTTACTCTAAAAATATACTGCTAGATTTGAAATCAGTTATTTATTCATAATTATGTTGACACACCGGTTCAAAGTTAAGTGACATTGCCCCTGGTTAGTATCAGATGGGTGACCATTTGGGAATACCAGGCACTCTGTGGGATAATGGTGAAACTTCCCTACAAAAAAAAATATATATAGCCCTAAAGATCCCTTTAGTAAGTACTTCAGTAAAACCTGCTAATCCACACATGTTGATACAACCAACTCCTGGGTGAAAGTTTTGTTTTCATTTATATGGTGGAGCTCTCTGGAGATAATATCGATTTTTTTTTTTTTTTTTTTTTTATGTTTATATCTATACTAGCAGGAAGACCCAACGCATTGCTCAGGATTGAATGAGGATCACTACATACTTTTTAACTATGCACATAACACCATACTACTTTCTTTATTTTTACTGCTCCACCCCTTCCTCTCATTTCGTTTCTAATATAGTCACAAGAAACTGAAATGTTGGGAAACTTTAAATTATGGTTTAAATTTCATAAAAATCACACATACGTATTGGAAGTTTTAACAGTTCTATCCTTATGAGTCACTTCAAAATGTGGACACAGAATAGTAATACCAAACGACAAAGTGTTTACCGCTGGACAGGGCGCATTCTGCTACTTAATCTGACAGTCATAGTTTTTAAATCAGTAATTAGATTTCTCCTGTGTCAATCAATATGAAACTTATGACTAGATTCAAAATAAAATATTCTTTAAAATAGTATTTTAATATATATATATTTTTTTTTTTTGTGAATTGTATATTCCAAGAAATTGTGATTTAATTCCGGTTATTAACAATGACATTGTTATGGTGGGTCTGTGAGCAGTAGATGACTTTTTGGATGTACACGTTTTAGATCTTTTCATTTAAATACTGACATGGAAGTTCTACTAGTCGATAGCATTTCATATTTTTAAAACAATAAGAGGAAAGAATTGTCTTTATCTAGCATTACAAGCATATGCTGTATTTTCGTAGACATTCGGCCATATTATATACCTAATGTGCTTCAACAAGTCATATCTTTTTTATTTTTGGGTCAATTTTTAAAAGAATTACATTGATGGAAAGAGAATAGAATAAGTATTCCAATGATGTTAATTTATTTTGCTTTTATGCATTCAGTGTTTTTATGCTTCAAGTTAAAAATGAAAAAAACGGTAAAAAATGACAACGAAAAGGGAAACAGTTTTTTCAATGTTTACATTTCATACGTTACGTTTGGATACAAATGCGAGGGGTCAAATTTGATTGGATATGGCTGAAATTTTACAGGCTGTATATACAAAGAAGTCGATCTCTACTGGACTTTTATATTTTTACGACCATAGGAAGGAAAGTTACGACTGAGCAAAGTTGACGAAGAATATTTAAAAATTGATAGATAAATCGGTATATATCATCCATTTTCATATAGATAATAGTTTCAGAATTATTTTCATATATAATATGTAGATATTTGATAATTATTAATTGTTTTATATTCGCTTAAAAATAGAAAACTGTTTTTTCTGCTTTCAAAACGAAAAAAGTTTCATTTTTTTTATTCTGAGTTTAATTTAAAAAAAATTATTTTCAAGTTTTTCAAATTTGATTTCCAAATAATAATTTTTTTTTTTTTTTAACGTTTTTTGTACACAATATACTAAAAACGTTAAAAAACAACAAAACATACGAAGTACATGTATTTCTGTTATGGCATTTATAACTTCTTACTTGTACTTAAGGTAGAATTGTGCTTTTTTTTTTTTTTTTAGTGGTCAAAAAAAAAAATAAATAAAAGGTACTTGTGCACTTATGCTACCATGCTTAAATAATAAGGTTATTTAGAAACCCATTCTTAACATGGGGAGGGAAAGGTGTTTTGTTATCTATTATGTACTTTTACCTAACAATTAAATAAAGATATTGTGAAACTTGAAAATACTATTTGTAAAATTAGCATAAGCAACCAAATAAATATTACCAAAGGCAAGATAAGTTACTCTTCTACCTAGTTGGATAAGTTTTTAGTGTATTTGTTTAATGTAAAATGTTTGTTTATTTCGACAATTAGTGTTACACAGCGCAAGAAAACTAACCACGTGGTATCTCATGTCTTTGAAATCTTGACAATGACTTAAAAATATACAAAATACTTGTGACATTTATTGGGTGGGTTTCTAATAGTATTTTGTATAATTTTTCATTTTTAACTCCTTGTCAAGACCATTTTTTCGAATCTGTAAAACAAAACCCTTTTTTTTTTTAACTGAGGATATCTAAATAATAACAATAATAATAATTAGGCGGTTCGTTGCATTTTATAAATTTTTACCTTGTTTTCACCTTAACATTATTCTTTAAAATGACTACATTTTAAGGTTTTTGGGTATGCTGCAAACAAATATCGCATTTAAATTTTCCGCAAATAAGTAGTTTTCCAGATATTAAGCAATGTCATTTCTTATGTTATTGCTGGTGGCCATCTTGGTACGCGTGTTTGCGCATAGTTTCTTGTGCATAGTTTCTCATAGTTGCGCGCTCCAAAATGGCCACCAGCGATAACATAAGAAATGACATTGCTTAATATCTGGAAAACTACTTATTTGCAGAAAATTTAAATGCGATATTCGTTTTCAGTATACTATAAAAGTAATCATTTTAAATGTTAAGGTGGAAACAAGGTAAAAAAATTACCGTTTTATTTCTTTGTTTACATAGTTGAATTTTCAGTAAAACAACAGAATAGAAATGACGAAAATTACCATCAGTTGGTGAATATATAGTTGCTGTTTATCAGAATTCCTGGTATTGTGGAAGATTAAGCTCTCCTTTGGTGGGGAGGCAGATAAAGGCCTACTCTCAATAAGGCTATATTTAAATACCAGTATAATACTTAGTTTTGTTCATGAAGAGATACCCACTGTATGATACCATGCGCCAGTTTAAAAAAAATTAAAATTTATACATCTTAATTTATAATTCATAGCTTATGGTAAAGAAATACATTAAATTTGACTGCATAATCAGAAAGAGCACACAATTTTACATAAGAGTGTCAAGTTTCATGAGAATAGCTTGAAAAATGAATAAATGGTGGCGAAATTACCGAATTTCTTGAAATGTTGAGGTCTGTAATTTAGCCCACTTTTTCTAAAGAAAAATGTCCATGGGAAAGCCTAAATTTTGGCACTTAAAATTCTCATAACTTTTGAACTACTGATGGTATTTGCATAATTAAAGCGGTTGTAAGCATCTTTTACATAGCTCTTTTCATGCAAGTTGGTAAAATAACAATTATCTAAAAAGAAAAATTCAAGTTGTAATGTTACTTTTCCATGAAATTTGAAAAAAAACAGGTGCAACTTTTTAGTCAAAAGTTGGAACATCTTGAAGTTGAGGCTTTCTAGTACAAAAATGAATCAAGATGGAAACTTCGTTCAAACAGTATGTAATAGCCAATATATTTATTTTGTTATAAAATTTGAAAAGAATTGGCTAAGAACATTTTATGTGCGCATTGATAGAAACGATAGCAAGCGCCGATATTGGATTGTTTTTTGAATGCCATTTGTTTACAAAATTACTAACAGCAATGAGGTATACATTTTTTATTTTTATTTTTAACTAGCATGGGTTCCCGGCATTGCCCGGGTGTTTGGAGGTGTATGTTGAGCAAAAAAAAAAAAAAGTGGTAGTCGGAAGGCAGGCTTGAACCCGTACTGCAAAGGAGGAAAAGAACAGGAAAAAAACCTGATGCCTTTGCTGTTATGACCACCGCCTAACCGGAAGTTTAAATTAAGGCTAGACAATCGAAAGGAGAGGATGACTTAAAAAAATATCGGCAAAAAAGCCCCCCCCCCCAGAAAAGTGCCCAGTTGAAGGTGAAGATATTAATGTTTTTAGCCAATTTTTCGATATTTGTCGTCTGAAAGGTCGAGCTTCAAAACGATAATGATTTTGTAAAAATCCGTCGCCTCTGTCAAAAGTTTTAGGCAGACATGCAAACATACATACATACATACGTTTATATATTGGTAACTCAAATTTTCGACCCAAACCAAAGCTTGCCCTATCTCTGAATACCCTTTATGTAAAATTTCAAATGTTTTAACCAGAAATTG
Organism: Euprymna scolopes; assembly: GCF_053919585.1. NCBI lineage: Eukaryota > Metazoa > Mollusca > Cephalopoda > Sepiida > Sepiolidae > Euprymna > Euprymna scolopes. Next base: position 79,950,198 of record NC_136498.1, on the reverse strand, counting down.
TCTGAGTAATTTGGTAGAGACCGAAACGGTCAAATTTTTTTAAACTTTGTTATTATTTGCTATTATGACCCATTAATATTTATTGTTTTGGGGTCAATGTACTATTTTAGCATTGGAAAAAAAAAGTTTGTAAAAACATCTTCAATTTAAAGAAAAAATTGACAATTTATTTGTATAAATAATTGTTTAATTTTAATTCAATTCAGACGGATGTACTCAAAACAACTTTTTTTTTTATTTAAGTAAAAAAAACGCTTTTAAATGAGTTAAAACACACAAACTACTTATCCAGTTAAGTAAAAGAATAACTTATGTTACCTATGATAACATTTATTGGGTTTGTTTTACAATCCAGTGGTCAAAAACAAATATATAAGAAATAAATGTTACCAAAGGCAAGATGAGTTACTCTTCTCTTCCTAGATCCCTACATGTAAGAAAGCCTTCTACTCCAATAGTTTTTTCCTCAGAACTGCTAGACTTTGGAACTCCCTTCCGAGATTCTGCTTTCCCAACTGTACTGACATGCAGAAGTTCAAGTGTAATGTGAACAAATATCTTGCTACTCATCTGCCTTCATAGTGCCCCTGCAACTTATGTCCCCGATAGTAGCTCTCTACTTCAAAGTGGCACTGTGCCTTGTTTGGGTGAAAATTGATTTAAAAAAAAAAATCTATTTGGTTAAAAAAACAAGTAGTGTCGAGCTTTACATAAGAACAAGCAAAAATGGTTGGGATGTGTCTTGAAATCATTAAAGCCATTAAAATGAAACTTAATCATGCTAATTAGTTTAATGTACTTGAAAACATAATTGTAATCTGTACAAAATTTCCTTTCATTTGATATGCTATATTTTGCTAATAATTTCTTTGAAGTGTGTCGTGGTGGCCATCTTGGATTTCTCATGATAATGTCTGTCAGAATAATACTTCATATGATGATAAAGCCTTACCTACCATTTTTCTTAGCTGTTTTTATGATGTTTTTACTTAAAGCTATTAAAATGAAAATGAAATATGCTAATTAGAATGCAAGTTACTTAGTGAGATGGTCGTAAATATAGCCATCTCAACCTTCGTGGTGCTATAATAATATATTCCAAATTACATCATATCTTAGAAAGATCTGAAGATACAGCTTTTTAAAGATGGGTTAGTCTGTAAATTGTGCAAATTTCGTACCATTTTCAGTCACAAGCTTATATGCATTTGAATAGGACTGACTTAAAAGCAAAATGTCCAGTGAACCATGCATTTTTTGATACTTTGAATAGTCATAACTCTAGTTCTAATGGACACATTTTAAAAAATATAGATAATATTTCATCGTTTTTATGCTCTTTTTCAATCATACTTGATTTGAGTTTATTTGAATTCGAAAGAAAAAAAAATGGTGTGGTGTTGCTACATAGATATTCAGGACCTCCTCCATTATTTTCCCTTGGAAAATTTTATAAATGTATACATTTCATCAAAATGGATATATTTGGAATTTTAAGGGGGTTATATCTAGTGGGGTGCACTTAGAGATTCAGGACCACTTCCATTGTCTTCCCTGATAAATTTTACATAAGAATTCACTTTTAGATTTTATGTAGACTTTCTAACCTTTCTTTCTATAGGAAACACACAAACATCACACAGATATTCATAGAATTTTGGAGGAAATAGGGAGGGTCAAGAATACTGACCCTCTGAAAAAGGGTCATCAGTAGGTTATAGTTAGCAGCACCATAATGTCTGAAGACAATCAAATACTGCAAAAACTTAATTATAAATTTAGGGAATAAAAAATAATTAAACATGACAGTTTTTGTGTGCCGAGACGTGCATAAAAAAATTTGAAAACAAAACGTTCGTCAACTAACTTACAAACATAAAGTATTCATTTGATTTTTTATATTATTTATAAAACATAAGTTTTAATTATGGAAAGGAAAAGAATATTTTTAAAAAATAAATTCTTTGAAAGAAAAAAAAAATGACCGACAATGACCACACTTTTAAATGAGTTAAAAAACACAGATAACTTATTCAGTTAGCAAAAGAATCATTTTATTGGGTTTGTTTTACAATTCACAGAGGTATGAAAATGTGGTCAAAAAACAAATATATACCAAATAAATGTTACCAAAGGCAAGTTAATCTTCTACCTACCTTGATAAATTGTTGTAAATGTTTATTCTGTTCAAAAAATAAGTAGTGTCAAGCATTACATGAGAACAAGAAAAAATGGCCGCGATGTCTCTTGAAGTCTCAACAATGATGTAAAAATAAAAAATTATACAAAATGGTAGAAACTCACCCGATAATTGTCACGGTAACTTGAAGCTGTTAAAATGAAAATTAATTATCCTAATTAGTTTAATGTACTTGAAAACATAATTGTAATCTTACAAAATTTCCTTTCATTTGATATGCTACAAGCCATATTTTGTTAATTTCTTTGAATTGTGTTGTGGTGGCCATTTTGGATTTCCTGGTTGCCATCTTGGATTTTTCACAGTCTAATGATGACAAATGATAATGCCGATCAGAATAATATTTCGCATGATAAAGCCTTACCTTCCATTTTTAAACTATTTTTTATAATGCTTCTACTTAAAGTCATTAAAATGAAACTTAATTATGCTAATTAGTTTAATGAACTTGAAAACATAATTCTGATCTGTACAAAATTTCCTTTAATTTGATATGCTACAAGCCATATTTTGTTAATAATTTCTTTGAATCGTGTTATGGTGGCTATTTTGAATTTCTCGGTCACCATCTTGGATTTCCTGGCTGCCGTCTTGGATTTTTCATGATATTGTAATGGCGAATGATAATATCCATCAGAATAATACTTCCTATGATGACAAAGCCTTATTTACCATTTTTCTTAGCTGTTTATTTAAAGCTGTTAAAATGAAACTAAAATATGGTAATTAGTTTGTAAGTTACCAAGTGAGATGGTTGTAAATAATGCCAACTGAATCTTCATGGTATTATGATATGTTCAAAATTTTATCATAATATCTTAAAAAGATCTGAAAATACATTTTTTTAAAGATGGGTTAGTCTGTAAATTGTGCAAATTTCCTACCATTTTCAGTCACAAGCTTATATGCATTTGAATAAGACTGACTTAAAGGCAAAATGTCCAGTGAACCATGCATTTTTTTATACTTTGAATGATCATAACTCCAGTTCCAATGGGCCGATTTAAAAAAACTAAAGATAGTATTTCTTTGTTTTTTATACTCTTTTCGATAATGCTAGATTTGAGTTTATTCGATCTAAAGAAAAAAAATGGTGTGGTACTGGTATTATAAGAAAATAAACAGTTAAAAAGATAAATAATTCAACATCGTTTAGTGTGTTATCAAGAAAAAAGATTGTAAAAAATCTCATTTAAAAATTATTTGAAAACTGGTGCATTTTTAACTTAAAATGAAAATTGCATGTGAATTAGTAATTAAATATTCTTAACAAATAAAACTGCACAGTAATTTCCTGGCAAAAATATTTCCTTTTAATTCCATGTGTCCAAATATAAAATAGTCACTTTTGGATTAGTTTTATGAATCCTGCAGCAATTTCTTTGAGAATTAAAACAGAAAATAATGATCCTTCATAATAGTCAATACCGTTTGCAGTAGACAGTTCTTGAGTTGGAATCCATAGAGCAAAAGATTCTTCCCGTGTTGATACGAAGAAAACGTGCGAAATTGCTACAGAAAGGTTTAATATTTATGGAGCAATTCTGGTTTCTGATTGGTTAGTAGCAGAATGTGAATTAATTCGATTCGTCAGTTCCTAGCAGCATCATTTATAAATAGAATCTCTTGACTGTGCGGGATTATACCGCATTATGAAATGATTGGATATGTCTCCTAGCAGCTTCGGCTGCAGGGAGACAGGGTATTAGTACAAGGCAAGGATCCGTTCTTGACACTCAGCCCGACAGGTGAGGGGCCGGGAACCGGCCCAGCACCTGTCGGACTGAGATACACCGCCTGGATATCACTCAGAAGGCCCACCCTCCCAGGTTTTGTCACCCGGCTTTCGGGTGGGGCAAGTTTTTTGCTTGTCACCTGAGGCACCCCGACCGGGAATGCCAACGGGGTTACTCAGGCAATTTTTGCAATTGCAAGAGTGCTCCTCCTTTAGGGAAGCTTGCTTTAGATCCCCACTTTCTCGGCCTTGTGCCAAATATTGTTGATGTGGGCAACAATTAAATCACTACCCCATTATGAAATATTGTAACATCCCCCCCCCCTATTTTTTTTTTTATAATGGGAAAGTCCCTTTGGCTCATTCTGCTCAAAAATGAATATATATTTTTATATTCAATTCATATGATGGAGTTTCGTCTTTAAAATTAAACGCGTCTGTGAATTTTACACATCGGATTTTTTTTATTTTATTTTTCTCTGGAAAAAATACTAAATTGGCTGGACTGTTTTTATCGTATCCAAGAAATATACCTCTATTGGTTTTAATATTTAATTTACACTTTTTATCTATATATGTGAAGCAAGTTGAACCAAATACATCCATTCAGCTTAAATTTGGTTTTCTACTGCAGAAAGAATCATGGGGTTTTAGTGTTTTGTGAAAGCACCTGTTGCGTATATAGGCAGCCACCATAAGTGCATACGTCCAGAGGATTTTGGGGAGTTTTGATTCAATGACTAAACATCTTGCCATTTCAAAAAGTGTCCGCCATACTCTTTCCGCAGTCCCATTTTGTGTTGGCGATCTAGGGGCTGATTTTTCATGCTTGATACGATAGTTAATTAGTAAAAGTTCAAAATCTTTATTTGTGAATTCCATACCGTTGTCAGTGAATACACTTTACTTCACCGTAGGGAGCCATGTTGGCTAAATATTTTTTAGTTGTTAGCAGGGTATCAGATTTGTTCTTTAAAAAGTAAACCATTATTAAACCTGAATGGTCATCTATGAAATTTAACACATATCTATAATGTTCTCTGGCCATCGGTTCCACAGGACCGTTCAAGTCACAATGCACCAGTGATATGATTTTCTTGGCCTTCTTGTCTGGTATCTTGTTTTTGATAGTTTGTCATTTTTCCCTGCCACAGTAGAAGCAGCAGAAGTGCATTTGGGAATCATATGCGGTCACCATCAGAATTGGATCACTAATGAAAACTGGATCTTGCAGAGAGAGCGAGAATGGCAAGAACTGCAGAGTCACCAAGTTTCTGTGCCTTGTGGTAACAAGCCTCTCTGGTAATTTAGGCAGACCATAGTACATGCTAATATCTCAATTTGAAGTCTCTGCTGTCTGTCCTATTGTTGTCTTCAAAGGTTTGAGCCTACAGCTTGTCATCTGAAGGAGGAGTTAATTCATGCTATAATACTCCATACCTCACTACCTGGGTAATGTAAGCATATCGATAGACAGCTGTGTACCTGAGCAACCATCAAGGAGGAATTGGTTGAGCTCTCATGTCCACAGGTGGTTAACGTTCAATGGTGGAATTACGATTAGTTAGTCATCTCATGCGACCTTGTTCAGTACTGCCATGCATGAGACACTTGATTTGGAATTTAGTACAGGCCTGGTAAAAAAACTGGCTCAACTCAACCAGGGTGAACAATGTTGCAACCTGACACACACCATATTGTGATGAATGAAAATTAATCATAATGGAAGCAATAATTATTAGATCAAACCGGCCTAAACATTAAGCAAAATCCTACTAACTCTCAACTAAACATGTGAAAGTGATATGGAAGCACAACTATGACTGTGTAAATTTCAGAGATCAAACTTTATTTTTCTTTTAATAGTCAATCAAAAAAAATCTTGGATTTGAACCAAAAGACAGAAACACAATTTGAAGATATTTCTGTAGTATATATATATATTTTTTTTTTTATGGAAATTGCTGCAGACAAGTCATTAAGCTACTTGATGTAAGGATCTATGTACAATAAAAATATTACTTCAATATAAAAAAATAACCAGTGTTAGATGGATAGATTCTGCCCCCCCCCCCTCAAAATCAGCAATTCTATCTTTGTCAGAAACCTCGCTTATTAGTGTGAGGACTAAAATATAAAATAAGAGAAGCGAGGTCACTTTCTATTTTCCTTATATTTTATTCACTAAAGTTTTCAACTTGGATTTTTTCTAAAGGCAACTTAAAAGCCTACGTTATGCCTACCATAACAGGGCTCTACATTGCGAGTGAAACAGTCGCATTTGCAAGTGATTTTTCAAAGTGTTGACTAGAAATAATAAAATTAAACGTGTCTGTGAATTTTACACATCGGATTTTTTTTATTTTATTTTTCTCTGGAAAAAATACTAAATTGGCTGGACTGTTTTTATCGTATCCAAGAAATATACCTCTATTGGTTTTAATATTTAATTTACACTTTTTATCTATATATGCGAAGCAAGTTGAACCAAATACATCCATTCAGCTTAAATTTGGTTTTCTACTGCAGAAAGCTTCATATGGGGTTTTAGTGTTTTGTGAAAGCACCTGTTGCGTATATAGGCAGCCACCATAAGTGCATACGTCCAGAGGATTTTGGGGAGTTTTGATTCAATGACTAAACATCTTGCCATTTCAAAAAGTGTCCGCCATACTCTTTCCGCAGTCCCATTTTGTGTTGGCGATCTGATTGTGCATTTATAAAGAGAAAAGGTTCATTTTTACCAAAGATAAATGCAATATTGCAAGTGGAAATTGAAGGGAATTTCACTATATTTATCTATTTCCTAAACTAGGCTGGTTTGTGATACCATCCCCATTTAATAGTTGGGCAAAAATGACAGTTTTAGTTTTGGTATTGATTTCTTTTTAGCAATATTTCTAGAGTTTCCACAGAAGGAAAATTTCTATGACAAGTCTGAAGGTTTTTAGCTATCTCTAGTTTATCTGGTGAACATCTTCGAAACATTGAAGGCCATTAACCTTGAACTACATTCTCAAATACCACAACACCATTCAAACCTCATCAAAATCGATCTCTGAAAATATTGAATTCAGCAAAGAAACCCAGACAGTTTTAATTACTTGGATTTTGCTTTTATTCATGTTAACCTTTATTCTTAAAAAAAACAAAAAACAAATAATCGGTCTTCTGACTTGAAAATAGAATTTCTTGGATAATGAGACGTGTGAAGCGTTGAAAGTTATGAGGAACTCACTTAAGTATGAAGTGGCTTACGTTTACAATGAAAGTGTAAAGGGATTTTTTGAGCTAAAGTTCAGTTCCACAATTTCAAAGAACATCTTGAACACATACTGGATCAAGTACCTTCATGTTTACACTCGGATCTCTTATCTCTTATTAGGCTCTTCAGATTTTAGACATGTTTTTTTTTTTTTTTATTGCATTTTTTCCCCCCAAACAAGGTACAGTGCCACTTTGAAGTAGGGGGCTACTATCTGGGACATAATTTGTAGGGGTACTATTTAGGGAGTTGAGCAGCAAGATGTCTGTTTACATTACACTTGAACTTCTGTATGTCAGTACAGTCAGGGAAACAGAAACCCAGAAGAGAATTCCAAAGTCCTACAGTCTTAAGGAAAAAAACTATTAAAGTAAAAGGCTTTCTTACATCTTGGGATTTCTACTGTGTAGAGGTAGAATTTTGCTGCTTGTCAGGTTTTTCGGGGGTATTTACGTTAATGGAGTACAAGAGCTTGTAGTTTGTCAGAGCACCTATCATTAAATTACTTGTAAAACAGGCAGAGGGATGCAGCATTTCATCAATGGGACATAGGTTGAAGTTTAACTGATAGTGCGGCACCTATTAGGTTGGTGATTCTCTTTTGACCCATGTCTGTGAGAGAGAGACTGCAGATGTATCAGCTTAAATGTGGTAACAATACTCCATACATGGGCGAATGGTGATTTTGTAAAGGTACAGGGTACACTCAGGTATAAGTAACTTTCTAGCATAGTAGAGAGAGCCCACCTTCTTTGCAGCAGCCTTGGCAATGCACTCGATATATCTGATCCAACTCTTGTTTCTGTGAACATTAAGCCGAGGAGTTTGAACGAAATACTTTCAGGTAATGTATCATTAGTTATGGCTATCAGTGGTTGAGAAGGTTTCTTCTGATTATTAAAGGAAAGGAGCTTAGTCTTGGCAGCATTGAATGTGCCATCCAATTTTATCAGAGAGGTCATTTATGAATATTGGGAATAATAAAGGTCCAAGGGATGACCCTTGAGGTACACCTGCATTTATATCTTATTGTTTTGATGTACGACCATTGAGGACAACCTGGATTCTTCTCTTGAAAAGGATTTAATTATGTTAAATATTCATCCAATAATGCTATAGGATCTGATTTTCATAAGAAGACCAACATGCCATACTCTGTAAGGCCTTAGATATATCTAGTGCCACTGCCCTAGCCTCCCCTGCGTTATCCAGTGGATGGTATATATGTTCAGAGATTAGTTAGGATATCTGCAGTAGAATGGGCTTGTCTAAACCCATACTGTTGGTCGGACAGAAGTTTAGTAGCTGTGAGGTGGTGGACTAGAGCTTGATTAATTATGGGCTCAAATATTTTGGCAAAAAGAGGGAGGTGGCTAATGAGCCAATAATTTAATGGGTCAGTTCTTTTGCCAGAATTCATGTAAACTGGTACCACAGAAGTGGTTTTACAGCAGTCAAGAAAGCAAGATTCATTAAGGCATTTTTGGAAAATTTTAGAGAGAACTGGAGCAACTTCAGTGAAGCATTTTTTTAATAGTACAACCGGGATGAAATCAGGTCCACATGCTTTTGAAGTGTCTAGGTTTTTTATGATATCATGTACTTGAGAAGGGGTGATTTTCAGATCATCTAATGTGGTTTCTGTCTGCAGAGGAAAATCTGGGAGGGAGTGGTTTGCTGGGTCCAAAGTAGAGTTGCAAGCAAACCAGCCTTCTTGGTTGCCATGCAAACAACTTCAGGATTGTTGGATAGTGGGGGAATTGTTGATTATTTACTACATTGTTATAGATTTTCCAGAAGTTCCTAATTTCTACCCTTCAATGCGTTTTCTGGTGGTTTCAGTATATTCTCTCTTGGCTGTAGCTATTTCTTTCTTACAATTATTTCTAGCTTCTATAAACTTTAGTCTATTTGTACTGGATTTATGTTAGATAAATCTGTAATATGCATGCTGCCTTTGAGCAATGGCAGTTGGGGAGAGTGGGGTTTACTATAGAACTTTGTGTGGGAACATGTGCTTCAATTTCTGCTTTGAACCATTCAGTGGTCTTATTTGTGCACTGTTGAGCAGCAGGAAGAGAAAAGACATTTCTTCATGAAGCATCCCTGATGGCATCCCAGTCAGCCTTATTGTAGAACCTTGTTGTTTTAAGCAGTGGCTCTTTAACTTCGGGTTGAGAGTTTAGGGTGATGTCTATCATTATCACAGCATGATCAGCATTTCCGAGAGGGCAATGGGTATTTGTTACACAATCCTCAGGAATTGTGGCCAGAAATAGGTCCAGAAGTGAGGCTTGCTGGTCCTGACGATCTGGGAGATGGGTCGGGTACGTTACTGTCTGTGTCAAAGAATGGGATATAGTAAAGTTATGTGTAATGCTACCAACTGTGTTAGTGTAGTTAGAGAAGCTAAGCCAACTACTGTGATGGGCATTAAAGTCACCAAATACATGTATTTGGGCGTTAATGTCTAGGTATATAGGATATTCAGATATATGGAAAACTTTTTAATCCATTTTCATCTTGAAAAAAGGGCTGCTAAGGGGGTCAAAATTGAAAAATTGGTACGTGGGAGGCCACCAGATTGTTATCTGTTTTCAACTGTTTCATGATTGCGCTGTCTATGAAATATGACAGCTTTCTTATGTTATGAGTTTTTTTAAAAACACTCTTTGAAAGTTATGTCCAGCTGATGTAGTGGTTATCATACATGACTCACTGAATTTAGGTTTCAGGTTTGATCTCAGCTCGAGTTTTTTTTTTTTTTTTTTTTTTTTTTTTTTTTTTTTTACTTACAAGTGAACTGTTTAAAAGAAACAAAATACTTGCATGAACATGTTTCAATTTCTGCTGTTTTTTTTTTTTTTTTTTTTTTTTTTTTTTTTAAGAATTTAACGTTACGTTTAATACTTATGGTATTTCTGTTTATAATAAACAAAAATTGTGCAGTAATTATAATATGTTTATGCATATTTTACGACTGGGCAATGCCGGGTATATCTTCTAGTGTGCATATATATATATATATATATATATGGTTGGTTGGTTAGTTGGTTGTTTTTTTTTTTGTTTTTTTTTTACGGCATATCAACACTTTTCAGGTTATTTAATGCCGAATCCAGCGATTTTGAAGGAAAAATTTTTTTAATAGAATATATTTGTTTTTTTTTTTTTCAAATTGGTTTCTATTTAACCCATAGTTGGAACCCTAACAGTTACTACCACTCTGGATCAGAGTGGACCTGGGAGCAATGGCAATGAAAGGGTGGCTCCACACTCCCCAAAGCCCGCAAGCATGGACCTCACCATCAGATATAGTTTAAGATCATATTCAGGACCTTAATATACATATATTGGTAGGTGAAGCTGCATAGCTTATTCGAGCATTATACCTTAATTTGCTTTAGTTTGTGTCTATCCATTACATCTCTGCATTGTATTGCCTTCTATGAATTTAAATTTCCTTTTCATATATATATATATATATATATATATATATATACACTAAATAATGCTTCAAGCGAACTACATTAACCTATTAAAAGTATAAATAGTTTTTATCATTGTACTTTTTTTTTTCATACTCAATAAAAAGATTAAAAACATGTTTTAGATTTTATTTAAAATATCTGCAAGGAAATTTAATTCATAAATGCAAATGGTTGTGTAGAGGACAAATTTCTAGGAGGGTGAGGCATGGTATCAAAAGAACAACTGCTTTGAATGTATCATAAAAGTCACTCTCAAAATCACTTTATTTTCTTCATGTCTCTCTCTCTCTCTTTAATCTATATTCAACTTGAATATCTGACATATATAGCTTTACATTTTTCTATGCTTTAATTTTCAAATTTCTTCCCAATATGAAAACTTATTTAGACTGATCTGTGTTATTTAAAACATTTTTTTTCATAATTGTCTAACAAGTTGTTTCACATTAACAAATAATCCTATGTCAGAATCATTCATAGACATTTTTGCTGACGATACTACCATCTATGGTAGCACATCTAAGACAGTAAACGACCAAGTTCTCTCCGATTCTCTCTCCTCTGATCTTGATCACGTTGTACAATGGGGAAAGGAGTGGCTGGTTACTTTTAATGCATCTAAAACCAAGCTTCTATCTTTACATCATCAACGTTCTGATACTCATCTGGCATAAATTAAAATGAATGGCTCTTGTCTTGGGGAGGCCTCAAGTTTTGACAGGCTTCCGGGCTTGACCTTTACTCATGATCTGAAATGGAACCTGTACATCTAATCTGTTGCCAAGGCCGCTGGAAAAATGGTGGGATCCTTCTATCGATCCAGTAGATATCTCACTGCTAATGCAATTCTCCATCTATATAAGAGCCAGATACGTCCAAGGATGGAATACTGTTGTCACATATGGGCAGGAGCTGCTAGAAAAGACTTGTCCTGCCTTGATAGGGATCAAAATAGACATCATGGCCTGGTGGGAGATGTCCTTTTCTCTTCACTGCAACCTCTATCTCACAGAAGAGATGTTGCGAGTTTGTCTCTGCTTTATCGTTATTTTCGTGGAAAGTGTTCGACTGAGCTTCAATCTATGGTCCCCCCTCGCCAAACTTTCATAAGAAACACTAGACTAGCTGAAAACATTATCAATAATTTTCCACACTCTTTATCTGTGCCTAAACCTAAACATAGATTCCATGATCAAAGCTTCTTTCTTAGAACTGCACGCCTGTGGAATTGTCTTCCGTTTTCCTGCTTTCCAGCTGTCTATAATATAGTTGTCTTCAAGTCCAACGTGAACAAGTTTCTGATGAGCCGTTCCACTTAAGTTAACAAATTTACCGAACTTCCATTACTATCGATTACTATATTGTCCTTTTGACTACTCTACACTCTTCAACCCTTATCCTTGAGTGGCCTATCGGCCTTGATAAGTGGTGACACCTATGTAAAAAAAAAAAAAATATATATATATATATCATTAGGTAAATCTTTTATGAATATTAAAAGCAACAAAAGTTCTAACGCTGAACCCTGAGGAACAGTAGAGAATATACAGTCCATCTAAAGTTATTATTCAAGTTGCATAAACTTCAGTAACTGTAATTCTTAACTAATCTTTGTAAGATTTAAACAATTCATTAACCCCAAATAAATTTTCAGCTACTTTTAAGTTTTCATTTGAGATATCGGGAAGTTATGAAAACGGATTGTTATCTGAATTATGAATTAATGAAAGTATTAATGCATCTGAAAAGTGATGAATTTCATGTTTCCGGAAGATAATTATATATTAATACATAAGTAATAGGAATAATCTAACAAATACTGAAAAACAAAAACAGCAAAAAACAAAAACGTTATTCAATAATGAAATGTTCATTTTGGAAATATCAAAAAAAACTTCATAGAAGTCATTGGATGATAAAGATTGCTGTTAAAAATCTCGATAATTTAAGAGTGTGAATAAGAGGAAAATTTGTATTATTTGAAATACTGTTCTCATCTTGAATGTTATTTTCATGTTTCGACTGATGTAACCTCCGACCTATTCAGGTGTCTCTTGTTGAACTCTGGAATCTGCATGGAGTTTTGAACCGGGCCCTTTATTTAATTCACGTTTCATCAACCATAACTGGTTAGAAGTCTTAAGTAATTTTTAATTGTATTCTGAGTATTGTCTGCACTGAAGATTAACCTTCAACCTCTAGAAGAGTGTCGCTTAAAACTGGATTTTACTTAGTAGATCATTGGTTACTAACCTGGGCGCCCAGCGTTGCCTGGGTGTTTGGAGGCGTGTGTTGAGCAAAAAAAAAAAAAAAAAAAAGTGGTAGGCAGGCTAGAACCTGTACCACGAAGGAGGAAAAGAATGTGAAAAAAAACATGTCTTTGCCGTTACGTCCATCGCCAAACCAGAAGTGGCAAAGATTTAAATTAAGGCTAGTCAATCGAAAAGAGGGGATGACTTTCAAAAATATTGGTAAAAAAAAGCGACACCTCCTTGTAAAAAAGTGCCCAGTTGAGGGTGAAGGAATTAATGTTTTTGGCCAATTTTTTGATATGTTGTCCGAAGGGTCGCACTTCAAAACGATACTGATCTTGTGAAAATCCATTGTCTCTGTTGAAAGTTTTAGTCAAACATACATACAAACAGACATACATACATACATACAAACAGACAGGTGAGATTTATTATATTAGATGTCATAGGTCCTTGCAGACAATTGTTGTTTTTAGATGTATAACCTTACTACTTATTGTATAGATCACTACTTATTACTATTTTATAATGTCGTGAAAATAACATCAAGATGAGAACAATAGTCTGATTAATCCAAATAATGAAAATTTTAAAAATTCACAAACATATCAAAGGGAAATATTTTATGAACTTATAAAAAGTGAATTATAATGAAAGAATCACTTTTAATAAGTGATCAGATCTTTGAATATGAGTTCAGATTGAAGGAGACCAGGACAAAAATAGTAAATACTTTGTACATTGAGATCTGCCAAGAAATCACCCTTGTAAATTCTTCTCAGTAGAGCAAATATTTTAAAGCATTCAAATTGGATCATTAAATACATGAAAACTATTTTTCTAAAATAATTCTTATGGGGGAATCTTGGCTGACACTTGATTAACTTGATAATTGAACCTAAGGATTGAGTTTTATCTGATACAGATATGACTGTGTTTCAAAGAAGTCAGCAGTGTACTAATATATGCTAGAATTGTCAACATCATTCAAAGTCGGTAAAGTAATTAAACTAAACAATGCTAACGATTATGATGTCATGGATGCTATATTTTTTCAGTGGTATAAATGTCAACCTCATAGTTTCAAATTAGAATGTGTATTTATGGATGACACTGCTTTATCATATATATTTACTGGTGCCCATAATGTTTTTTTTTTTTTTTTTTTTTTTTATAGTATAAAAAATTTACAGGGGAGAAGATAATGTAGCAACCACTATGAAGTTTGTATCTGAATCCGATCTAAATCTCTGATCAATGATGGAGAAGGAATTATATGAAGGTGACAGCAAAGCAGATATATTGGGAAAGATTTAAACTCGCGTCTTAAATTGAACATATTGAAATAAATCACTTAACAAAATCCACGCATAATTGATTGATGGTTGTTATTGAGAAGTGTTGCAATATTAATATGCAAATTTATCCATGTTTATTTTATTAGAGGCATTGATCACTTGATGATTTTATTGTTTTTGAAAATGTGATTTTTCTGCTTGTTCATAATTACTTCAGACTTAATTTTTATAATAAATTATGTGTATAGATGATGCAAGCGTCTTAGTGAACAGTTGAGGACCTGGGAAACAACGATCAAGGAAGGCTTGATTGAACTCTTAGGTCCATAGGTGGTTAGCCTTCAACAGTTGAATCATGATTAGCTAGACGTCCTGTGTGACCATGCTCATGACAGTCATGGCAGAAACACTAAAGGATGGCCTCCAATCTGTAGTGGAATGGGGACAAAAATGGATGGTCACATTCAATGTTGCCAAGACTAAATATGTTTCCTTCAATAATTACAAGAAACCTTCTCTACCACCGATAGCAATGGCCAATGACTCTTTCTCAGAAAGTACATCTTTTAAACGCCTCGGCCTAACGTTCACAGAAAACATGAGTTGGAACAATTACATTGAGAGCATTGCCAGGATCGCTGCGAAGAAGGTAGGTTCTCTCTACTGTGCTAACGCCCGAAAGTACCCTGTACCTCTATAAGGCCACCATTCACCCATGTATGGAGTATTGTTGTCATATTTGGGCTGGTGCATCTGCTACTAGTCTCTCGCTCCTAGACAAGGTTCAAAAGAGAGTCGCCAACCTGTTAAGTTCTGAACTGTCATCTAAACTTCAGCCTCTGTCCCATCGAAATGTTGCATCCTTTTGCCTGTTCTACAAGTACTTTAATGGTGAATGCTTTGACAAACTGCAAGTACTTGTACTCCCTGAACGTAAATACCCCCGACAAACCCGACAAGCAGCTAGATCTCACCCCTTCACAGTAGAGATCCCTAGATGTAAGAGGGCCTTCTACTCCAGTAGTTTCTTCTCCAGAACCGCTAGACTTGGAATTCCCTTCCGGGTCCCTGCTTCCCCAACTGTACTGACATGCAGAAGTTCAAGTGTAACATGAACCAACATCTTGCTGCTCAACTCCCTACATAGTACCCCTGTAGCTTATGTCCTTGATAGTAGCCCCCTACATCAAAGTTGCAATGTGCCTTGTTTTGGGTGAAAATGTAATAAAAAAAAAAAAGTCATTCATGAACTGCCATAATGTAATATTGGGGAAAAAGTTGTCTCAAGCTAACCAGGGTGAACACTTTTGCAACAATAAATTCAATAACTTTAATAAAACAGGTGGAAAATGCCTAAAAAATTTGATTCCAGCTTTGTTTTGGCATCTAAATTTAAAATTTGACCAAAATAATTTTTTTGAAGCAAATTAATCCTTGGGTTTTATCTGAATTGTATATATTAACTCAGATGAATTGCATTATGACTATTCATTGGAATATAATTTACAAACAAAATAAAAAAATGTCTATGCAAGATGGCCTCTAATTTTTATTTTTAATTTGAATTTAATTATTGAATCCTATTTTTTTATTTTGTCTTTTCTTTTTTTTTCTTTTACTTTAAAAAATCCATGACATAGTCTCTGTTTGGAGATGTACTTTGCCTACAAAGAAATAAAATGGCATATTATTTATTTAATAAAGATCGTTTTGTCAGAGAATACTAAGGGTACACGATGTTTAACCTTCATTCACACAAACACAGGTTTTCTTATTACCTTTTTTAACTTTAGGATTACTTGCCCCCCCCTTCTCCTGCTCCAAAAAATCTATTTTACATTAACTTTGTACTAAATTAATTTTCTATTTGATTTTTTTTTTTTTTTTTTACTTTGATGAAATTGGCTTTTTAAGCAAAAAAATTCTGTTTAAAGCCAATACGTCTGCGATAGCAAATCTGTGTGGCAAGCCTCCCTTTCCCTCATATACAAGGGAAAAGTATTTTACTTTGTGGGGCCTGCTTTCATACCGCACAACCATAAGCAACGAATTGGGGCCTAGTATTTCTTGAGTTAATATACATACTTTCCTGTGCGTTCATTACTGGAATCATATGAAATAGTTAAAAATGATTGTTTAATAGCTAAATATATAAATTAAAAAAAATTTTTTTTTTTTTTTTTTTTTTTACTTTATTATTTGTTTTATTGTTGAAATCTGTTTTATATAGATGGAAATCACTTCTGATAATGTTTTATTTTATGTCTTTTTCAGCTTCAGATTTGCTTGTTGACTTACATGTTCATTTATTACGACGCATTGGCAAAAAAGTGACGACAGAAAAATGGCAACGTAGCGTTATAAAGGTAAATGTTGGTTTCAGTAAAAATAATTTTTTGTTGATTTATCAACATTCTATATCAATAATTATATGTATGTAATTGATTTATCTATTGAGATGAACAAATTGATAGATTGAACACTGATTAACAATTTGGACTGTAATGAGAAATATCTACTTTTTTTTTTTTTTTTGGACAAAATTCCTTACTTTTTTGTTTATTATTTTTGTTCTTTTTAAATTTAAATAACAATACATGTGAAAAAAATTTAAATTGCTTAAAATATTTCTATAATGGCATACATAGAAAGACCTTGATAATCTAAGAAATAATCTTTTTAAATTTGATCAAAAATAAAGTTATGACTTTCTTGCGCCTTGCACATTTGGATATTTTTCCCTCTTTAAGACCATATACACTTCTTCATACTTTTTCAGTAAAAATGTTATATCTTTGTTAAAACACAAGATTAAGGAAGGAAATTTGCCATATTAGTGTATTTTTGTACACGGAATCCAAATATGGCACTGAAAATCTCCAATAATTAATAGTTTTCAAATAATCTGCAGTAAATGTACATAAATATATTGCAGTACCTTAACAATTCCATCTATCCATTTAAAAAAAAAAAAAAAAAGGGAGTTAGAAAACTCAAAGTTGAATTGTAATGCATTTTATTTACAAGAAACCAAAACCTAATACTAGGACTGTTTAAAAATGAATGTATTGCAAGATTTCTTTGGCATTATTGTAGATTAACATCTGCTAGATCACCTCCACCTACCTCCAAAATATGTGATTCTCTCATTTTTAGACAATTACATATGAACACATTGAAAA
The DNA here is from genome assembly GCF_053919585.1 of Euprymna scolopes. Lineage (NCBI taxonomy): Eukaryota > Metazoa > Mollusca > Cephalopoda > Sepiida > Sepiolidae > Euprymna > Euprymna scolopes. Next base: position 79,932,775 of record NC_136498.1, on the reverse strand, counting down.
ATTTGGCAGAAATTTAAAAAAAACAACAAAAACAAACAACAAAAATTTAATTTAATATAAAAATTTAATGTAAAATAATTTTAGAGTCATTTTAACATTTTAGGGCAGTTAACCATTTTTTATGTGGGAAATAAGTTTTGTGAGTTTTTTTTTTATGACTGTTTGTATGATGGACTTAAGGTTAGTGGTAGAATTATGAAAGGGTTTTTATTTCGAAGTGGGTGCCATTCAGGTTAGTGGTAGGGTTACCAAGATTTTTGGGAGGGTAGGACTTGTCACTCAGATTTAAGGTTAATGATATGACAAGTTCAAGAGAGACACTTTTAGGAGGTTGGTTTGTCACTCAAACTTAGATTTAGTGGTAAAGTGGTAATTTTATACATATATTAATATATATAAATATACTAATTTTTCAAATTAAAAAAATATCAAGAAAACTGTTCTAAAAGACAAGAATGGCCAGGAAATGTGGGTTTCATTATGCATTTAATTTATATGCGAAAATGATCCTCACTCTACTCTAAATTCTAAATTATTATTTTATCTATTTATTTTTTTAAGGATATTCACACATAATCGCCTAAAAGAGTAGAATCTTTAGTTCTGTTTTTAATTGGCAGCTGTAAAAACATTTATTATTACAATTAAAATTTGAAAGTTTAATATATTTGAAAACCAATATTTCTTGGAGGAAATTTTATAAAAGAATCACAAACTGCGTTGATTTTTAACAAAAGATTTTTTTTTTCAAAATAAACGTAATTCACAAAACTCGGTTATTTCAAACTAAAATGAGAACAGATGCTGCTGCTTAAGTTGTAATTGTTTGCACTCAAACTCAACCAGCACTTGAACAAAAATCTTAACGTAAATCCCGCGTGACCAATGTACAATTCCAAGATTTAAAAAAACTACCATAAAACAAACGGACTTCTACTTTCTGATTCTCTGCTCCAACAACAACATGGCAAAAAAAAAAAAACATACTGAAGATGAAGGTTTCCTTCGAAATATATTTATGAATTTCAATATAAATTTCAAACAAAATAAATGTCTGTTTATTTTGTAATAATGCGTTGTTTTGGCTTCAAACGTATCTAATATGTATTTTATTTTATTCAACCTCAACCAGCGCTTCTAAGGAATAAAAATCTTAATGTTTACTTTCACCTGGAGGTGGGGGGGGGGGGGGCTACTTAAAAACATTTTGTACCAAAAGAGAAATTAACACAAAATTATAAGAATAATAAAAACATTAATTTACTCATTACTTGGGGTATGAAAAATATTTAGTAAAAAATGTTCCAAACACATCAAGTTAAAGTTTTATTTGTAATACAAAAAAAAAAAAAAATGAATGAACCAGTTTATTTTGTACACTGCCAGTAAGAGAGATTGATGATTTTCTAATTGCTTTCCGAATTTCATGACACTAAGAGAGTGGTACTAAGCTTCTAAAGACCATAGGGGAGCCCCACCCCCAAATCTGACACAAAATCACCATTTCCTAGCGTTAACATTTTTATCATTATTTTCCTTAAAACTCTTCAAACATATGTGAAAGGATATTTATTTCTGAACAAAATGATGGTATTTTGGGTACTTAAAATTCTTTGGTTTCTAAAATATGACTCTTTCAGTATAACTATCTTGAAATAGCCAAAACGTTTTTATGGTTTGTAGGCATTACTAATTTAAAATAGCAATACACTTGTGCTGTATTTACACTTTTGAAGATATAGTTTTATGAAAAAATAATTAGCATTTTACATTTTACATAAATATCAACTTTCTTAGTTCAATGCTTTCTTAGTTCAATCATTTGCATTTTTCTGGACATTTTGTTCATTAAAAAAAAAAACTTGTTTTAGCTAATTCTTCTTAAAAATATGAAAATAATTTATTTGCACAGCTATTCTCATCTGGGATGTTATTTTCACAACATTTCAGTCCGTGTAACCTCCATCCTTCAGGATTGTTTTATTGAACTCTGGAATCCCTATGAGAATTTGAACAACTCTTGATTTTAATCCAGAGGTAACCTTCACTTGCTCTGTCTGTTTAAATTCAACATAAAGATTCCCAAGTTCGGCGAGACACACCTGAAGAAGGTCAAGGGTTATATTAGCTGAAATGTGAGAATAACATTCAAGATGAGAACAATAATCTGCATTATTTATCATTTATTTGCAGACTATTATCCTCATCTTTTTAGGTGTTGTTTCACAACGTTTCGGCCAACTATTCCTCTGCCCTTCATCAGGCGGTTAACCGAGACGTGATAGGAACGCCAAATCTAACTGTTGTGAAACGACACCTGGAAGATGAGGATAATAGTCCGTAATAAATAAATGAATAAATTATACAAATTATTCATCTCAATAAGAATTCCAATTAATTAAATAATATAACATTCAGTACGAACTCGACAATGGAAAATCAGATAATAAATAAATGTAGATTCGTAAGACCAAAAAATCCAACCTTGATTGCCCTTCGGGATCTGTGGTGTAGGGGGGGGGGCAGGTGAGCATTGTCTGAAGATAACGGTTTCAATCCTATCCAAAGCCGGACAGAGGCTTAGTTGGCCAAAACGTGGTGAAATGACAACTATGGAAAGCAGTAATTGCTGAGGATGCAGTTAGGAGATTTGGCGTTCCTATCCCGTCGCGGTTAACCACCTGTTGAAGGCCAGATGAATAGTTGGCTGAAACGTCATGAAACAACAACTAGAAGATGAATAAAATGAATAAATAATACAAATTAATCATCTCAATAAGAATTCCAATTAAATAATAATCGGAATAATACAAATTGTTAGTCTTCCTTTCAAAAATTTCAAAGCATGAAAATATTTGCATTAAATTTCATTGTTTTTTTTTGTTTTTTTTTTTTGTTTTTTTTTACATGTGAACATTTTTGATTACTATCTTTTATTCAAGTGGCACTGATTCTGTTATTACCAAGAATGATTAGTTTGACCTGAGGGAATGTATTTCTCCCAGTAATTTGGTAAAAATTTAGGTGTTTATTCAAATTGGCACTTATGGCGGCAATAAAAAGTAAAGAAAATATAAATTTATGATGTTTAGTGATTTGATTACTAAACTGCTGATTTTTTTACCTCGACACTTCGATTTAGGTTGTCTCCCCTTATTTCATCAATTTTATCATGCCCAACGAAAACACAACCACGGCCACCGAGAGTAAGAAGAAGACCTCTTAACTGAAAATGTCTGTAGGCAATGTAGGTAAGATTTGTCAGACTGTCAGTATTATATGAGGGTCATTTGAAAACGAGCAATGAAACATTTTTAAAAAGAAAAAGGAACAGTTCGATCAATACTAAAACTGAACTTTATTCAATATAAAATATAAATATTACCTATGTAAAATTAAGTTATTTTAAAGCAATATACAATTTAATACTGATAAAACTGAATTATGAATTTAGGGAACAAACAATTAAAGAAACATTAAACAAATATTTTTTGGCCTTCGGAACAAGATCACAGTGTAGTATCTGTTTTGATGCTACACTTTACCTTTTCTGTCCTCATCGGTGAAGAAATCTTTCATGACTGAGACAATTTTTATTTTTTTTCCTATCAAGAGTGCCCCTTATTGGGAAGCTGGATTTTGCCCAAAAGATTATATGTTGAAATATTTAAATAACTATTACTTTAAATACAGAAATTATATTTAAAGTTTTGGTTTTCTGTTCTTCTATGTCCATTTTTTTCCCCATGTTTTTCATCAAAATGTGTAGCGTATTAGTTGTCTCACAGGCCATCATCAGTGATTGCTCACTGGTAGTAACGTGTGGTGTTCCCTGCAGACCAAGTGGCAACAAGTCTCCCTAGATTTCCAGTGTTCTCCACCTATTGACCACTTGTGCAGATTATTGCATGTTATTACAACAGCCGTTGTCACTGATTTCTCGTTGGCATCAGCCATTGGTGTTTCCTGGGGTTTGGGTGACAAAATGTCTCCCCAAAGTACCAGATTTGAACTGCACACTTCCAGTGGAGATTTGGTTCGTACTCTCTCACCTCGGTCTTTCCATCCTCCCTAACCCTTCACAACTAGTTGGAGTGGTGCCAGTCGATGTCATCTACACCAGTTTTTTATTATTATTATTATGATGATTATGATAATAATAAGGGTGCTTGTGCAGTGTACGCTTGTGTATTTTAAATAGTATTTCCAAGTTAAATTAAAGTTTGGGTTTGTATAACTGTACACATAGAATCGAAAAAGTTGTCAAAAAACAAATATATAACAAATAAATGTTATCAAAGGCAAGATAAGTTACTCTTCTACCTATCTGGAAAGGTTTTTAGTGGTTTTACTTACTTTAAAACGTGTAATCGCTTTGAAAATCATACAATGTTTATCGATATATTTTATTTGCTATATATTTGTTTTTTGACAACTTTTTCGAAAACTCATCATGTAAATTATTTACAGTTAAAATGTTATAAAGATATAAAAACTTGAAGTTTTAAATATATTTCAAAGAAATAAATTACGCTCAGTGCTAAAATATTGAAAATTCACCGATTGTAAAAAAAAAAAATTAAAAAAAAAAAAAACTGCCATGAAAAATGTTAACTATATTTGGAAATACTCAGTGAAAAGTTTTATTTATTATTAAAAGAACGGACTGAAAAATAATATTATATAAAAATTGTTTGTTTTGCAGTAAAAAAAAAATAAATAAAATGAAATATTCGACTTTCTCAGATAGAAATTAAAGGTTCAAAAACTAGTTCAGTTACTATATTTTGTTAGATTAAAATTCTCCAAATGTGCAATTATAATAATTATCCAAATGGAGAATTGTTCTTTCTTTTTAGAACATACATGGACAATCTGTAACACATATCGGTATTTTTTTGCCTATAAGCGTGACCTTGTGGTTGAATACTGGAAGGTGTCTATACCTACAACTTAATCAGGGAGTGATGTTACGCTGTCATATGCATCGGCCTTCTTCTTACTCTCGGTAGCCAGGCTACAACTCGCTTAGTTGTAAATTTTTATTTTCTTAAATAAAAAAAATCTACTTGATCAAATTATGTAATTTTTGGAATATGACATGTTCTGTGATGAATATGTACATCATACAGACTTTTCTGTATTTTCTTTACTTTTAATTGCCACCATAAGTAGCTGAGCAGCGGCTTGGTTCCCACCAGTTTTGGCAAATTGCAAACAGAATCCTAAACAGAAGCATGTGCTCTATCCCAACTATCATCAATGGACCTCAGGTAATCTCGTCAGCATCAGACAAAGCCAAACTCTTTGCCAAGAACTTTGCAGCTAATTCTACCCTTTGCGACCAAGGCCGCCAATCCCCAATATTTCCTCCTGTATCAGAAAACACGCTATGTGATATACAAATATCTGTACGTGATGTTGCCAAGCTAATCAAAAACCTTGATTCCAGTAAAGTAACCGGCCCTGACGGTATTCCAATTATAGTACTCAAAAAACTTCAACCAGAACTAGCGCCCATACTTACAAAACTGTTTAAATGTTGTCTTAAGGAGAATTGCTTCCCATCACCCTGGAAAATCTCATTAGTATGCCCTGTATTTAAGAATTCAGGTGATCGTTCATCCCCCTCTCAGTACAGGCCAATAAGTCTCCTGTGCGTCATGAGTAAGTTGCTGGAATCTGTGTTAAATACAGAAGTAATCAACTATCTCAACAAAAATAACCTTCTTAGTGACACACAATATGGTTTCCGTTCTGCTAGATCTATAGCAGATGTGCTTACAGTTATATCTCATAGGATTAGTGAATCTTGACAGAGGCAACCTTTCTAGGGCAATTGCTCTTGACACATCAAAGGCCTTTGATAGGGTATGGCATAAAGGTTTACTTCACAAGATCTCTAGCTATGGTATAGCTGTATAGCTGAAAATGTCTTCTCAATTATTAAATTATTTCTCTCTGATAGGTTCATAAGAGTAGTAATTGATGGGCAAAAATCAGAAGCTCACAGTATTAATGCTGGTGTCCCTCAGGGGTCCATCCTGGGCCCAACTCTTTTCCTTAATGATCTTCCAAATCAAATCCTTACATCATTCGTAGACATTTTTGCTGACGACACTACCATCTATGGTAGCACATCTTAGACAGTAAACGACCAAGTTCTCTCCAATTCTCTCTCCTCTGATCTTGATCACGTTGTACAATGGGGAAAGGAGTGGCTGGTTACTTTTAATGCATCTAAAACCAAGCTTCTATCTTTACATCATCAACGTTCTGATCCACATCTGGCATCAATTAAAATGAATGGCTCTTGTCTTGGGGAGGCCTCAAGTTTTGACAGGCTTCCGGGCTTGACCTTTACTCATGATCTGAAATGGAACATGTACATCTAATCTGTTGCCAAGGCCGCTGGAAAAATGGTGGGATCCTTCTATCGATCCAGTAGATATCTCACTGCTAATGCAATTCTCCATCAATATAAGAGCCAGATACGTCCAAGGATGGAATACTGTTGTCACATATGGGCAGGAGCTGCTAGAAAAGACTTGTCCTGCCTTGATAGGGATCAAAATAGACTTCGTGGCCTGGTGGGAGATGTCCTTTTCTCTTCCCTGCAACCTCTATCTCACAGAAGAGATGTTGCGAGTTTGTCTCTGCTTTATCGTTATTTTCATGGAAAGTGTTCAACTGAGCTTCAATCTATGGTCCCCACTCGCCAAACTTTCACAAGAAACACTCGTCTAGCTGAAAACACTATCAATAATTCCCCTCACTCTTTATCTGTGCCTAAACCTAAACTCCATGATCAAAGCTTCTTTCTTAGAACTGCACACCTGTGGAATAGTCTGCTGCTTTCCAGCTGTCTATAATATGGTTGTCTTCAAGTCCAACATGAACAAGTTGCTGATGAGCCGCTCAACTTAAGTTAACAAATTTACCGAACTTCCATTACTATCGATTACTATATTCTCCTTTTGACTACTGTACTCTCTTTAACCCTTATCCTTGAGTGGCCTATCGGTCTTGATAAGTGGTGACACCTATGTAAAAAAAAAAAAAAAAAAGTGCCAGTTTGAATAAACACTAACATTTTAGCATTTCAAATTCATATGGAGTTTAAAGGGAGATAATTAGTAAACACTTCAAATATGCCACTTTTGTTAATACGTTACTCTTCATTTTATTTCAAATGCGAGTTAACAGATTTAATGTCAAATTTCAGTTTAGTAATGATTAAACTAATTTATCAATATTTCATTCTTTTGGAGTATTTTCTAATTTTTAATAGATTTTTAAAGTCTACTTAAAAAATGGTGCACAATTAGTTTAAATAAATTTTGAGAACTTTTATTACAATATCAAATTTAAACTTAATCAAAAAAATGTTAAAATTTTAACTTTTTTTAACACACAAAAAAATGAAAAGTGTAACATTGCATTTTTTAAAGTTTTTTGTATATGTTAAAAAAGTGAGGTGCTTTGTTTTACATCCTAATTTTGCCTATTGAAAATATTGCAGTTGGTTTCCTATTGTTATTCTTCTAATAAACAAGCCTTTTTTTTAATATATAGTATTTCCTCTCATTTGTTTTTACTATTTATTTTTAAATATCAAATCCATTATCAGTCTGTCAATAGAACATAAAGTGAAAATGGACTTTTTTTAACATAGGTATTTTTAAATGAATATAATGAAATAGTTTTGTTTGATATATGACATTTAAAAAATTATTGCTAACTTTATTTTAGTTTTGTCATTACTTTGACAATGCCGATGCATGGGAAATAGAACAAAATGGTTATGAAAAAACCAAAGTCAGCACAAAGTTAAAAGTTTTAAAGGTAAGTTTTTTTCACTTATTTCTCTTTTTGTAAGTTAAAACTCTATCAAGTAGTAAATTCTTAATAACATCACTCCTGGGTATGATGTGAAACTATATCTGCTGGTGATGTCCCAATTCGGGGAGTATGGAGTCATCTCTTATTTACCATTACTCTCAGGTTCATTCTCAGAGATTGTAGTACCTCATAGGGAATTTATCTATGGCTTAAATTAATTAAAATTTGTTGTTTATACATTATTTATCTAGAAAATATACATACCTACAAAAAAAGCTAATCGACAAGGCATTTGTATACAAAATGTACAGGTTTGACATAAAATAACTGAACAGTGTTGCTATACAATAAAGTGCAATACGTTACGTATAACCAACCAAATGACACTTATTTCAAAATATTTACAAACAAATACAATAAACTTTTAATGTATCTCTTATTAAGAAAAATATATACGGCATAATTATGTTGACACACTGTTTCCTATTAGATTACCAAAGTTAAGCTACGTTGAACCTGGTCAGTACTAAAATGGGTGATCATTTGGGAATACCAGGTGCTGTATGTGCTCTCCGCTTATCTTGGCATTGTTTCCTGTTGTCTAGCACTTCTCCTTCCACTGGATTCAGGAAAGGTGTTGGAGATTGCGCAACCCTTGCCTTACAATTACTCGCACAGTTACCCTTACAAGAGATATCCATTGTCTTGAGACTGAACAGAGACGTCAAATAATAAAAACAATACATTATCTGTTTTTATTATATAAAGATAAAGACACTCATGCTCTTCTAGTAAAAGAATTCTGTTATTACTTATGACGTGTTATTATTTAGAGCTTGTCCATATTCAGATAGAACTTTTGCAACATGAAAAGAAAGTGTTCAAACTCATTTGTGCGCACATGGCTTTGCGCATATATCTACAAGCTGAAGTGACAAAAGATGAAAATATTAGAAAGCCCATCGTTTGAGGTGCTTCTAAAACTGTTGAATTTGCATCTTTGATCCACTACGAGTTGATATTAGGCCAGATTTTTCCCTCAATCAACTAGTTGAGCCCAAATTCGGGACAGAGCTAACATCTATATTACATTCCGTTGGGCTTGGAAAAACTTAATTCATTTCTGAATTCGCACACAAATGCATCGTCCTATATATACACACTCTAGCAAGTATACGAATCTCACACTGTTGCATGCAAATAGACACTCTCACTAAAAACAAAAAATACATCTTTGGTTTACTTTCAGTAGCCTTGTAGTCCTCACATTCCATGAATCATATTTCTGAACGAGGGGGAAGAATTGCTGTTGTCTGGGCAGAATCTATCAACCTAACACTTATCATTGGCTAGTTTTTTTTGTTTTTTTTTAGCTTCCTACATCAAGTGGATTTATGCCTTGTCTGGAGTGATTTCCATAATTTTCAAAATATTGCACTTCTTATTCTTAATTTCACATTTTCTTAATTGACATTTTTTTTTCATTAATTCTAAAAATCCTTACACTTGAACAGATGTTCAAAACCATTACAACATAATTCAATAGTATGTATAGTATTGATGTGAACTAGTGTTGTTTTCTGCCTTTATGTGGGTTTTCTGGATTTGTTCTTTTTCACTTAAAATATAATTTAATTAACTAAATTTAACCAGGAGCAGGAGTTTTCAAACAGGGAACTCCTTTGCAACAAAAGGGGAGAATTCTCTAGCCTTCTAGTCCATAAGTTTAGTTTGTTCCCCCAAGATGGCTAGACATGGTGAAGGAAGCTTTTTTTTTTTTTTTATATCAATCGTTGAACAATCTCTTCTCTGTTGACAATTTTTCGTCACATATCTTCAAAGACAATGCTTGTAAGGAGATGCAGACTGTATATTGCATCATATTACCTACCTCTTACAGACAATCCTCTGCTCCCAAGTCTATTAACTTGCTGCACTTGACAAACATGCACACCTTATAAGTATATTTCTATCAAGTAATATTTAACATGTCCTTGCCATTTTGTTGATTAATAAGAATGGCTATGAAAATTAATTTAAAAAATGTTAAGCATTAACTTTATCAAACAATGTATGTTTTTTCCCAACTCTATTCTATCAGTTTATATGTTAAATATATTTTCTCCGAATGTTGAAGTATTACTTTTAAATATGTTTTTCAATCTTTCAACTCATTTTTTTTCTCTTTGAGAATTCCGTAAATACTGGAATGTATGATACTTTTTGGATAAATCATCATTTTTATTGCTTTATTAAAGAAATCATTTTTGTTGCTTTATTAAAGAAATCATTTTTGTTGCTTTATTAAAGAAATCATTTTTGTTGCTTTATTAAAGAAATCGTTTTTGTTGCTTTATTAAAGAAATCGTTTTTGTTGCTTTATTAAAGAAATCGTTTTTGTTGCTTTATTAAAGAAATCGTTTTTGTTGCTTTATTAAAGAAATCGTTTTTGTTGCTTTATTAAAGAAATCATTTTTGTTGCTTTATTAAAGAAATCATTTTTGTTGCTTTATTAAAGAAATCATTTTTGTTGCTTTATTAAAGAAATCATTTTTGTTGCTTTATTAAAGAAATCATTTTTGTTGCTTTATTAAAGAAATCGTTTTTGTTGCTTTATTAAAGAAATCGTTTTTGTTGCTTTATTAAAGAAATCATTTTTGTTGCTTTATTAAAGAAATCATTTTTGTTGCTTTATTAAAGAAATCATTTTTGTTGCTTTATTAAAGAAATCGTTTTTGTTGCTTTATTAAAGAAATCGTTTTTGTTGCTTTATTAAAGAAATCATTTTTGTTGCTTTATTAAAGAAATCATTTTTGTTGCTTTATTAAAGAAATCATTTTTGTTGCTTTATTAAAGAAATCATTTTTGTTGCTTTATTAAAGAAATCGTTTTTGTTGCTTTATTAAAGAAATCGTTTTTGTTGCTTTATTAAAGAAATCATTTTTGTTGCTTTATTAAAGAAATCGTTTTTGTTGCTTTATTAAAGAAATCATTTTTGTTGCTTTATTAAAGAAATCATTTTTGTTGCTTTATTAAAGAAATCATTTTTGTTGCTTTATTAAAGAAATCGTTTTTGTTGCTTTATTAAAGAAATCGTTTTTGTTGCTTTATTAAAGAAATCATTTTTGTTGCTTTATTAAAGAAATCATTTTTGTTGCTTTATTAAAGAAATCATTTTTGTTGCTTTATTAAAGAAATCATTTTTGTTGCTTTATTAAAGAAATCATTTTTGTTGCTTTATTAAAGAAATATATTTAAATTTATATCTCAGTAACTGTTGGAATTGTTTTTTTTTTTTGTTTTTTTAAACTCTTTTTTAAGCTAATGTACTAAAAAAGTATATGCTTCAAATACAAACTTGTCATGTCCTGTTATTCTTTTTAATTTTAGAATCTTTTGGAAACCCAATTTGATTTAAATCTGAAGTTCAAAGATAAAATTGGTGAAATTGATCCTACGGTACTGCGCTGTCAACCCTTAGGTCGAGATATAAATGGAGGAGCCTATTGGTATATAATTGTATGTGTTGCCTCATCATTTTCATGTTTTCATCAATTTTAATATAATGCTAGATTAATAACAGACCAAATTGATTTTTAGCTTTGCTGTCAGAATTTTCTAAATATCTCGAGTGGCTCTACTTCAAATACTAATCATTATTTAAATTTTTTTTTTTAGTTTTAAAATTATGTTTTTCAAAAGATGACTACTTTTATTTTAATTTATTTTTTTAAAAAATGTGAAGTTTAAACATTTCTATTTAAACTGAATTATCTGATTTTCATGATTTTATTTTATTGAATTAAAGCCTATTAGTTAAATTGAATCTTAATTTCATTATGACTTGTTTCTAAATGTTTTTCTAAACGTAAAAATATTATTTTTAAGGATAAAGAGTTGAATTTGAGAATCTATCGAGAAGAACATCCAACTTTAAAAGAAGATGAAGTTTGGAAAGTCATTTGCCGGTAATTTAATTTTTCGTTTTGTATATATTAAGATTTTGTAGGAAAATATGGAATTAAATATTTTGATAAAATATATTCAGAAATTTTTAATCTGTGCATAAATTTTTAAATTAAATCCATTTCAATTTTCATCTTTATCATTTTAAAATGAAGATAAATTATAATATATTTGTTCGAAATGTTTAAATTGAACAAGTTTAGTTTATAAAAATTTCATAAATGATATACTTCAATCAAAATATCTTTGTCCTATTCAAAATGACTCCTACTTGTTTACAGTGACCGAGACGATCTGGCTTCATTGGTGGCAACTTTGGATGCCGAAATTAATCCCAATGGCGGAGAAACAGTACAAGATGCCAAGATTGAAGAAGAATGTAAAGAAGAAGAAGGGATTGCCAAGGAAGAAGGAATTATTAAAGAAGAGGAGAAAACTGACTCTTCAACAATTTCGCAACAAAGTATGTAATCGTTTTGCTTTAAATTCCCATAAAACTCTGACAATCAAATATATAATTATGTCGGTAGGATTTAAAACCTTGGATCTAGATAGCATTCAAGCTAATAAATCAATACATATATTTAATCACAATATAGAAATTTATTCGATGTTATTTAACTAGCAGATCACTTCATCTTGGCTAGTTTTCCATAAGATTAGAAAATATTAAAAGTTATATTGTTTACATAATGTAAGCGTTAATCCGAATTTTAAACCTTGAATAATGAGTGGATCAATTTTTTTTGTGAACAAGTTTTCTAACTCAATTTAAATGAATAAATGTAAAAGTTTTTCTTTTCCACTAACTATTTTATACTAACTATACTTGCATCAAAACAGTTTATGCTTATTTAATTTTATGATACAATGTAATGTTTTGAAATGCTGTCTATATAATAATCTGCAAACACCTTCCTAATTTGCATATTTATTTCATAAACAGCTTCCAATAAATTAATATTCAATAATATACTTGTGCAATTTGCATTGTCATATTTTCTTATATTATACATTATTTTGTCAATAGTTAAACTTCTGATGTTGCTGAGAACAGATACTACACTTTAAAAAATTCATTCATTTAGAAAATTTTACAGTAAGCATAAGATTATTACAAAACAAATTAGACACAAGGTCATTCAAAAAAAGTGTGGGGAGTGGGTATGTCTGTGATCATCCTTGTCATTCTACTTAAACCTTTATGACTTGATTTATGATGTAGCTGATTAAAAAAATTATTAATTTTAGTTAGCTTAAAGGGTAATGATACTATGATTGTCTCCAAACTGGGAAAATTATGAAGTTCAATAGTTAAACTACCACGGAGAATTTTTACATTTTATAAACTTACCTCTTGATTATTATCCATTTTGCTTGAAAAAAGTGAGTTCATGACAACAAACGAAATCCTTTACTCTCTGAGACAGATGATGGCATACTGAATGTAAGCAATGGACAGTTGCAATCTGGAGGTATCTGGCATCTACCCAAATACTGAACTAATACGTACAAGGCGTGTTTGAATCAATTCACACTTTATTTATGCTGGTATATGGTATATTCTTTTATTTATAACTGAACGAATTATTTCAACCAAGTCATAAAGGGTTAAGGGTTGTCCATGTTATTTCTAGGTAGAAACCAGTTACCATAATACCACATTCACTCCGGAGGAGTTGTCCTACTTAAAATTTCCAAATCGATTTTTTTTTTTTTTTTTTTTTTTTTTTTTTTTTAAATAAAAATATACATGATTAAAAAGTAATTTATAGAAAATGCTTTCATTTCATGACGAGGCATTTTTAAATGAACAAGAAGAAAAAATGATTTTATTATTGCATTATTCTTTAATGAGGGTGGGTAGTATTGGTTCTGTTGTCATAAGATTGACTTTCCAGCGAAGAGTGAGGCTAATCCTTTTGGGTATTACATTCTCATTTGATGTGGAGGATATAGTATCTTTTTTGTTGTGATGAAACCATTTTCTTAGGGATTATCTTTTTTTCTAAGGGTTGGGAGGTAGTGTAGTATCTGTTCTTTTACTAAAATACAATATTTGCAGGAATTACCCTTTCATTTTATGTGGAGATCCTTGCAGGTATTACTTCTGTTTCGTTTGGCGGTGAGGTCCTCTCTGGCTTTACCTCTCTTGGGAAGTAATGTAGTATATTTTCATTCATTTGCTCCCATACATTACCTCCTCTTGGAGCGGGGGACACTATAGTATATGTTTGTTCTTTATTATTTTCTCCTTTTGGTAAGGATTAGTGTACTATCTATTCTGTTATGATATCATCCATTCAGTCATTACCTCCCCCTTTTTTTAGGGGGGGGGGTCAGTGTAGTGTACATGTTCGTTCACTATTATATTATTTGCTCAGGCTAATAAAAAGGGCACATTTATTTGTGAGTTCTTTAATAATACAACAAAATATTTTTGTAGAATATCCCATAACTTGTAATCTTTATAATAAATATGGTTTTCTTCTTGTTTTTAAGCTATTTTTTTGTTTTTTAGACCTTCAGTGTTGATTTTGTTATATCATATTTTTAAGTTAATGTTTTTTAAATATTATCTTTCTATTTTTACTGTATTTTTATTGTATGACTTAATTTTTTTATTCATATTTATTAGTTCATAAATATATGAGAATTTTTGTCGGATTAAACAGATTTTAGAAAATCTTTGTCTATTAAAAACATAGTTTATCCAAAAAAATTTTTTCTATTAAAAATAAAAAAAATTTTTTATTAATGTTTATTTTATCTTTTTTTTCATTATCATTTCTTTTTGTTATTCATTTAAATGAACTATGAAATTTAAAACAAATTATAAATGTTTAAAAAAAATATTTGAAATTAAAGTTTTCTATGAAATCATTTTTATTGAGATAGTGATTAATATTGGATTTAGGAATTTTTTGTTTCCTTTTTACAGATTAATTAAATTATCCCTTGTTTTTTTTTGGGGGGGGGGTTGGAGTTATTTAGTAGTGTATCTTGCACTTATTATAGAAGCTTAATAAAATGATACAATCGCAACAACAATTTAATATTATTACAGTTTCAACATGCTTCCGTACATATAATTGTGAATATTTTTATTTTCTATTCAGATGACATAGGACACCAACCTGACAAGAAATCAACCGAAACTGATAAAGTTGCAGACGTTGAAAGTAATTCAGTGGCAGATGGTGAAATAAAAAATAAATCTGCAAAATCAACCGTGACAATTAATTCCACGGAAGAAGAACCAGAATCCAAATCAATTCTTAAAGATGGTTGTGTGAAAGTTGAACCTGAAGAGAGTATTCTTAAAGCTCCTCTAAAACAAGCTGAAAATGCTGAGGGGACGGCTGCTTCAGATGGGACCCCCAAAAGTATGTTGGAAGATGAGAAAAATAATGAATTGAAGAAAGATAAAACGAATACGGATTCTGTGAGTGAATCCAAAGCAGAGAAAAGGAAACTTGCGTTTTCCGAACCGACTGAAATTGGCAGTAAAAGTCGAAAAGAATGTTCAGACCATGTTCTTTCTAGTTCGCAGAAAAGCACAGACAATAATGATAATTCTGAAAAAATACCAGAAATTGTATCCAAAGAAACTGCAGCAGCTAATCTACGTCGTGAAAGTGTCATAAAAATTGGCAAACGAGTTGATAAAGTAATTCCTGTGGAAGAAAGTGCCAAACAAAATCCTTCAGAAAATAAGGAAGAATTAGCGCCAAATAAATCCATTGAAAAAGAAACTTGTAAAACTGATGATATTGTTGTTATTTCTGATACTGATAAGGACATTGAAGCAATTGTTAAAAACGAAGAAGTAAAAAAAAGAATGAATGAATTAAATAAATCTCCTAACTGTTATAAATTGAATGAAAGATTAAACGAAGAAATGAACAGAAATATTCAGTTTACTGATGATGAAAATTTTGACGATAAAATAGTATTGATGAAGGAATATACGAAAGATTATGAGCAACTTAATATGTGCAAAGAAAAGGTTTCTTCTGCATTTAGAAGTAAACCTGTTGCAGTTGGTTCAGAAGAAAAAGTGCAGACTTTATGTGAGGAGAAAGTTGTGTCAGTTGCTGAAACATCCGATTCAGATAAGACCTGCATTGAAAGTGAATCCAAAAGTGTTAGAAGAGAAGAAATGATGAATAAACTGCAATCTTTTAGTGATTCTACTGAAAATATTTTGTCGAAAAAATGTATAGAAAAACCTGAGAAAGGAAGTGATCTTGTTCATTCGGAAAATAAGGATTCTGAAGAGAAATTGAAGGGGTTAGGCGCATATAAAAAAGAAAATCAACTCCAAAATAAAGAAGACATTTTGCAGAAATCGTCCAAAGATGCAACAAAAGAAGTAAATATTGAAAAAAAGGCTGATCATAAAATTTATAATTGTGAGAAGGAATCTTCAAACGATGAGAAACAAATGAAATTAGTGCAAAAATCTGCGAGTTGTAAGCAAGACTCAACTGTTGACGAGAAGTCTCTGAGTTCTGATAAAGGTCTGGATTCTCAAAAGAAACCTGGTGAAAAAGAATCTGACACCCAGAATAAAGAAAAGCACAGCTCTGGGAAAATCTCCCATGACCCTAAAGAAGAATTGATCTCTTCAAGTAAGCCCCAGGCTACAGAGAAAGAGTCCATTACTGGAAATATTTCAGGCAGTGACAAAAAACAGTCTGATGCTGCAGATATGTCTGGTGACAAAAAAGGAGAGGTGGTTGTCAAGAGTTTATCCCAGAATAGTAAGTCGGGCCATGCCAGTGAAAGGAAGAACGTTGATACTAGTAGTGAGGGAAAGTTACAGATTGAAATTAAGTCGTCAGACACCAAAGAAACAAAGAGTAAACCATCTGATAGTGAGGAAAAGTTTGATACTGGAGATAAGAAAGGAATGATAGCCAGTGGTAAACCTGATAACACTGTTGAAAAGACAAACTCTGGGAGTAAACCTGGCAGTGAGAAAGAAGCAGTTGGTAAGGAAAAGTTAGCTAACCAGGAAAAGAAAGAGGAAGCTGCTGCGATTGAGCCTTGTAGTCAAGAGAAAAAATTGGATGCCAAATTCGGTGACAACAAGAGAGAGGCAATTACTAAGATTAGCTCTTCTGACAATGAGAAAAAATCAGATGACACTAAATGCTCTGACAAGAAGGATATTGTGACTGCCAAATGTGACAGCAAGGAAAAAACAAAAGATGATAAGGAGAAGACTGCCAAAAGTAGTTCTGGGAGTGAAGAAAAATCAGGAGGTGACACTAAATCCTCTGACAATAAAGAAAAGACGACTGTCAAAAGTAGTCCTGAGACCAAGGATAAATCCTCTGACAGTAAGGAGAAGTTGACTGCCAAAAGTAGTCCTGAGAGCGAGGATAAATCCTCTGACATTAAGGAGAAGGCAACTGATAAAAGCAAGCCTTCTGAAAGTGAAAATAAATCGTCTGACAATAAGGAGAAGGCAACTGCTAAAACTAGTTCTGAAAACGAAAATAAATCATCTGACAGTAAGAAGGCGACTGCCAAAAGTAAGCCTTCTGAGAGTGAGGATAAATGTTCAGACATTAAGGAGAAGGCAACTGATAAAAGCAAGCCTTCTGAAAACGAAAATAAATCGTCTGACAATAAGGAGAAAGCAACTGCTAAAACTAGTTCTGAAAGTGAAAATAAATCGTCTGAGAGTAAGGTGACTGCCAAGAGTAAGCCTTCTGGAAGTGAGGATAAATCATCTGACATTAAGGAGAAGTTGACTGCCAAAAGTAGTCCTGAGAGTAAGGAAAAATTTTCTGACATTAAGGAGAAGGCAACTGCTAAAAGCAAGCCTTCTGAAAATGAAAATAAATCGTCTGAAAATAAGAAGGCAACTGCTAAAACTAGTTCTGAAAACGAAAATAAATTGTCTGACAGTAAGAAAGTGACTGCCAAAAGTAAGCCTTCTGAGAGTGAGGATAAATCCTCTGACAGTAAGGAGAAGTTGACTGCCAAAAGTAGTCCTGAGAGCGAGGATAAATCCTCTGATATTAAGGAGAAGGCAACTGATAAAAGCAAGCCTTCTGAAAGTGAAAATAAATCGTCTGACAATAAGGAGAAGGCAACTGCTAAAACTAGTTCTGAAAATGAAAATAAATCATCTGACAGTAAGAAGGCAATTGCCAAAAGTAAGCTTTCTGAGAGTGAGGATAAATCCTCTGACAGTAAGGAGAAAGCGGCTGCTAAAAGTAGGATTGAAAGTGAAGGCAAATCAAAGTCGGATAAGGATAAGCCAGTTGCCACAAGTTCTTCCAGTAGTGAGGAAAAGTCAGAGGATAAGAGTAAGTCTTGCAATAATGAGGAGTTGGTATCTAAGAATAGACCCCATGACATTGAAGATCTTTCTAGCAAGCAATCCCTTAACAGTGAAAAAGAACCAGGTGGCAAGAGTAGGCCTTTAGGTAGTGAGGTAGAACCAGGTGGAAAGAGTTGTTCTATTGGAAATAATGTAAAGGCGGGCAACAAAAATGAGCTGCTCGGTCCTGAGATAGAGCAAAGTGCTGAGAATAAACTGCACAAAAAAGAAGAGGAGGAAGAGGCTAGCAATAGAGATAAACCACTGAAAAAGGATGATGAAGCAAAACCTGGAGGTTCTTCAAATAAGGAGAGCTCAAAATCTGCAATTGCTCCAGATGAGAATTCCGAAAATATAGATGATGGACACCATTCAGAAGATTTACCAAAATTAAAGATATCTCTTAATAAAATCAATGATGAAATGTCTGCAGGAAATGAAGAGAAAAAATTAACATGTAAAATTGTTATTAAAAGGAAATCTCGCAGAAAAGATTGCGCGGGTGGTGGAAATGCTGATGGTACGGATGAGGTTGACGACCACGAGGATGATGAAGAGGACAGCAATGATAATTCAGAGAAAATGACTAAAAATCGAGAGGATAACATTGAGTACAAATGTGAACTGAGTTCTGTATCAGCTGATACAACAGAAGAAAGTGGGAAAACAGATTGTGTACAGCGTCTCCGAAAAAGAAAAGCATGTGATAGAATGCCTATAACACCTTCTAAAAATGATCGGAAAACTGAAGATCTTGGTAATGAAGAATGTGCAGAACAAATTCAGAATGATGACAAAGTTACAAACCAAAATTTAAAACCTGAAGGTGAGAGTGATATAGAAGAAAGCAATGTACGCACATCTCGTAGACTTCGATCCAGAAGAACAAATAAACCTTTGGGTTCAGAAACCGAACAAACCAAAACGGAGTCATCTAAAGAAGAGAAACCAACAGTTCCTGTAAATACTGAAAATGAGACTCAACCAATAAAAAAAACGCGTTCTAAAAGGAGAACTCAGGATGAATTACTATGTATGGATTTTATAATTCCTGATGAGGAAAAAAGAACTCGAGGTAGGAAACGGCAAAATACAAGTGTGGAAACGTTAATCGTTGAAGAAGTAGAACCAAAAAAGGCCAAGGGGTCAAAGAACATTCGAAAGACCAAAGTTTCTCGATTAAAAGATGCAGAAGAACAATGTAGTTCGCCATCGGATAGTGACGATATGCCTCTTAGTAAAATGACTAGAACTACATCTCGGGGTCGAGCAAGAGGCCGAGGGCCGAGAAAAGGCCAAAGACAACCATTAACAGAAATTGAAGAATCTG
The DNA here is from genome assembly GCF_053919585.1 of Euprymna scolopes. Taxonomy (NCBI): domain Eukaryota; kingdom Metazoa; phylum Mollusca; class Cephalopoda; order Sepiida; family Sepiolidae; genus Euprymna; species Euprymna scolopes. The sequence continues at coordinate 79,913,297 of NC_136498.1, read as the reverse complement.
TACCTGCACCTCCTAAAAGAAAAAGTTTACGAACGGCTACCAAGGTTTGTGATTCAATTCTTACAAAGTTATTAAAAATAATGTCTTTGCCGAAGTATTATTTTGCAAAAAAAAATATTTTTAATTACTTTAATGACAAGTGTTTGATCAGAATTTATTATGTACTAAGTATCCTTAATTAGAGTTACCTGGGAGTATTTTAAATTTCATTGTTGAATTGCTTGTCAAACTATGCTTAGGTTTTCTTTTTTTTATTAAAATCTTTTTGAAATCTTTTGATGAAATGTATTATTAAATTTTTTTATTTTAAACCAAAGTATTATAATTTTAAGCTTTAGCATTTACTCCTTTTATGTTTCATAAATTATATATATATATATAAAGCAAGAGAATTGACTATATCTAAAAGAATTCAATACACACAGATTATCACTCAATTGGCAACAACAATTTGGTCAACAAAAACGGGTTTCTCGTAACGATGACCGATTCTACGCATGCGTCAGATGACGTCATGACCTGCTTTACTTTAAATAGTTGAAAAACCGAACACATTTTGTCTACGTCGCTTTACGCAGTTGATTAGCGCGTTTGTTCATTATCTAAATGTTTTGGGTTCGAATCGTGGTGTGAGATGTTTTTTTTTTTTTTTTTTTTTTTTTTCGATTTTTTAAATTTAAATATTGAACCCTGTGTTATTTAAGCCATTTTTCACGTAACGTTCGTTTTCCTGTTTTTTTTTTTTTTTTTATTATTTCGTTTATTCTTAGCGACACCCCAAAACACCCGGGTATCCACCAATTTTTAAAATTTTAATATCTAAACAGGCTTATTTAAGCCATTTTTCACATCTTCGTTTTTCTGTTTTCATCGTTTGTTTGCCTTACGTTAGATTTTTTTTTTTTTTTTAATGTTTTGATTACCCCCCTCCGCTTAATTCAAACGTTGAATGCTTACATCGTCATCGTCGTAACGCTCGACGAATTTCAAACATCTTTCACTAACTCATTCTGGCTGGCCGATTTTATTTTCAAACTTCGCCTCAGGGCTTCGGATTCGATCCTACCCCCCCCCCCCCCCGGTTTCTTTTTTATTTAACACCACACACACCTACAAACACCCCGGCAACGCCGGGTACCCCTGCTAGTATATTATAAAGTGATTTCAAAAATGAAAATATATCCATATGACTTGGATACATCAGCTCGAATTGAAACTGAAACCAAGACTTAAGAAGAAAAAATATATATGTACTAGACTACCTGTGACCTGTTGGGTCAGTATGTTATATTAACTATGGAATTAATGTATGAACGTGACACTTATGACGTAAAGAAAATAGTTTTTTGTGATATGACAAAAACTTTTCTATGAAAGTATATTAAAATGAAAAAAGAATATACATAGATTTCTGAGTTGTTCTGTTTATAATTGTTTATTTAAAAAAAAAAAAAACTTACAGCCATTGAATTATAAGTGGTTTGCCATACCGTAAATGTGCACTGGACAGATACCATAATGCTTTAAGTTAAATTTAAATTTTGATATATCTTTTAATTTAAACGCGAAAAAAAACAATTGGGGTGCTGAAAACGTACACAGTAAAACAATACGTTTTATTGTTGTGTTATTTATTTGTAACGCAAATTAAAAAAACATTTTCAGGGTTATTTATTTATGTTGGTAGTGTAGAAGAAAATGTATGAATGTTTATTAAGAAAGGTGTATAAAAAATGGAGAATAAATTAAAAAAAAAAAAAAAAATGAAGGCGGCGGGTAAATCGCCGTTGTAAAATACTCTTATGGTTGTCAAAGGGTTAAAGTAGATTTATTTGTAAGAAAATTATGTTAAAATAACTTAAACGTAATACGTAAATGAACAATGTAAAATAAATGCAAAAAGTATTAACAATTGTTTATTTGGATAATTTAAACGCGACAAAAAACAAGTGAGACACTGAAAACGTACGCAGTAAAACAATATGTTTTATTGTCGCATTGATTATTTATTTATGCATGTGCAACCAGAAGTCGTAAACTGGATGTTGGGTTACAACACCCGTTACAAGGTCATTTGAGTTTTATAATTATATAGATATAAACTTGAGTCACTTCAGCTATAATTAAAACTGTAACCAAAACTTCTGAAGAATTCTTGGTAAAATTATTTATTCCAAGAACTGGAAGTCCATAACAATTAAACAACAGTCACTTGGATGTAATCGTGACACACAAAATAAATAACACACACGCTATCCTATTTTCAGTCTTTTTGTGTATTTAGGTTTGCTAAGAATCTTAAAGCAAGAAATAATTTTCTGGTCAACACTTTAAATGCTTCCAAATTTCTTTCAAATTTTGAAAAAGTCATGAAGTCCTTCATTTATATTTTGCTTCTTTTTTTTTTTTTACTATTGACAAGGTATTAAAATGTTTACAAAAAAGTGTATTTTAGTACATTATTTTTATTTGTAGTAATTTTTTTTTTACAATAAAATTGTTTTAGTATTTTTAACTATTGCGATTTTGATGTAAATAAATAAAAAATACTTTAGGAGCAAGATATTCAGACATATGAATGTTCACACAATTTCATTAAACAAGTAAAACATTTTTTATTTTGATACATTTTCTTTAAGTTTTGAATATCAATTTTCTTGGTTAAAACATTTTATTAACTTGGAAAGAAAATCGTTTTTATATATACTAAGAAAACTGTTCATACTATGACTGCATCAAGTTTGGATGATAAGAATAGCGATTTCTCTGCATAGCCTTAAAGATTTTGACAACAATACTGCCACCATTTACTTTTCAAAAATTTTCCAAATAGGTATTTTAACTAAAACCTTAAAATTCATTTTTTTTTTGTATATGTGTTTGTATATAAACATATTTTTAAAAAAATTTATTTATTTTTTTTTTTTTTTTTTTTTTTTTTTTGAAAGAAAAAAGAAGAAATCAATGATGCTGAGGTGAAGATTCCTCCTGCCACAGGGAAATCTGTTCGGGGTGGCTCCTCTGCAGCTGGGAAAGGTTCACGTTCGCGACAAAGAAAGAAAAGGGGTAGTTCAGTAGAATCAGACAAGTGGGTGTCTGACAAAACAGAAGGCGAAGAAGAGGAAGAAGATGATGAGGAAGAAGAAGACCTGTTTGTTGGAGAGTTGTTGCGTAGAAGTAGTCGTGTCCGTAGTTTAGGTACTAAAAACAAGTTATTATGTGTTAGTGCGTCGAGTGATGAAGAAAAATCTGAAACAAATGAAGATACGAGTGACGAAGAATTCCAGTTACCGAAAGGTCGAAATGCTAGAAGAGCCGCTGCACGATCTGGTAAGAAATTATATTTATTTTTAATTTAATTTGATAATTGTAATTTGAAATTGTATTTCTTATTTAGTCTGTGTATGGGGGACAGTAAATTTTTGTTTTGAAAAAAAATCTTATTACATTATACTTATTAATAACTTAACATTATAGGAAATTATTTAATGAATAAGATATTTATTTGATCATATTGTTATTATGTGTGTATCACATATTTAAGTACAAATTTATACATATATAAACATAACTCTTAGAAACGAAAAAATAGTGCCTTTTTTACTGATAAATGTTTTGTGAAGATGAGAATAAATATATTGTTTTGTAATTGTATAACAAACTTTAGGTTCTTGTCCAAAATTCCCCAATATTAAAAAACAAAAATGAAGGAAAATCTGTGATTTATGTACCTGTAACGAAAGGAAAATATTATATCCCCAAAATAACATAAATTGATCAAGTAATTTATTTTTAAATAATAAAATCAAATTTTATCAGTAACAGAAAAACAGCTGTCTTGTTCACCATTTTGAAAACTATCTAAATAAAAAGACAAAACAAAGGAAGATTACTCAGTAAATCAAACTTGAGATTTTTGTTACAATGCTGACGAATACCGATTAATCACTTAAAAATGATTTTCTTTATGAAATAAAACTACTTGATCAATTTATGAAATTTTCAAAATATATTTTCATTTTGTCATGGGTCTCGTACATTATGCAAAGTTTTCTTTATTTTTGTGTTTTAATATTGAGTGAATTTTGGACAAGAATCCAGTTGATGATTCTTGTTTATATTGGACATTACTCGATGGAGACATTTAGGGATTATTTATGAGGATACTTGTGAACCTTTTCTTACCTATGTAGTAGTTCAAAGAATTGAGATCTGAGGAACTAGGAGGTAAAATATTAGCAGTCATGTGATCAAGAAAAAAAAAATTGTGGAGAGGTCTATGAGCTCTGATTAAGTAAATTTCCTTTACCTTTTCTGATGTAAAATAACATTTACTCATCACTAGGGCTATGACAACAGCATATTCTTTTCATTGTTTTGACTCTTGAGTATATATCCGACACAGTTAGACAACCAAGAATCACATCATTCTACATAAAAACATATAAGATATTTGATATATACCTGAGAATCAAAACAAGGAAAAGAATATGCTGTTGTCATAGCCCCTACTCATCACATAAGACTTGTGTTTGGTATTTTGCTGACAATATTTCAAATCGTTTCTTCTGACACACCGTTTTTTTTTTTTTTTTTTTTTTTTGCTATTAATCTCATGGATCTCTTGCTGAGTAAATTCAGCTGTTCTAATACTATCAATGTATCTCTAATGTTTCTTACCTTTTGATTATGGTGATATCTCTCCATTTTAAGCATTTAAGTCTTTGCAAAGAAAAGGCCAAGCGACTTTTAAAAATGGTTCTGATTTAAAATTGCTATACTGAACTGTTATAGACACCATAATTGTATGCCTCTTCATTTGTAGTGACTGCTATTGATAATTCTAAAATGTAGAAAATAAGATATCAAATAATATTCCTTCTATAGTTAAAAGAACATCCATTCTCACTCTGTATATATACTTTTTTAATGAAAGTAATGAAATTTAATCTCTTGTAAAACTATGTTGGTTTAACTCCTTTAAATTTGGAGTTCTAGGTACAATCTTAAACCACCCAGTGATAAGGTCCAAATTGATAGATTACAAATTTCCAGTTCTTTCAACGGTTTTCTTTTTCTTTTTCATTTCGATACTTTTTTGTAACCAAGAGCGGATGTCCGCTTGAAATAAAAAAAATAAAAATATTAAATACAAAAAGTAACATCGTTTTTCATGCTTCAAAAAACTCTCATAACCTTTAAATCACTATATATATATATATATATATATATAAACTACTTAATTTGCTCACATAAAATTAATATACGAAAGTATAGATTTATGCATAAACTTTAAGTATTTACTTCAAAAGTGCTCAATACGTAGGTAGAGCTAGTTAGTAATTTATAAAATATATATGGCGATTAAGCTACACTGAATATTCGGCGTTTCATCCACTCTAGGACTCCTCAGGCATTACTGACTAGGGAACCTCATATCTGGAATAGGCATAAATTTTTTCCAGGATTTCAAATTATTGAATTTCTCAACATGAACTTTTGTTTAAAGAAACTGAATTTTCCAGGTGTAGAAATCAGATTTTGAGTGGTCAAATCTTAATCCAGATATTTTCCCCAAACACTCGCCTTTCTATATACACTCATGCAGCATTGAACATGTTTTCAAATAAAGCGTTTACACTAACTATTGGAATTCAACGAAAAAGAGTCAATATGGTAATGTTTTTTTAATAAATCTGTTGCTTAGTTATTGATACTTTGGATGTGTTTTAGCGTTAAACAAACTAATTTACTTTTTAATAATTTGGGTATATAAACAAATATTTTTATTTTTAATTTATTTTTTTAAACTTTCAATGTAATAAACCTTTTTCCAAGAAGACTGGGTTTCATGGGGTTTTTTTTCTCTTCATTTTACTGATGATATTAACCCTAAATGTCAGCACCTTGTGGAGAGAGAAAAAATATGTCTGCTATTATTGATGGTTGTTTTCAGCCTGAAATAGATGTGTGTGTGTTTACATTGTGTTGCGAATTTTAATTACGGGTTTGGTTACATAAAACCAACATTCTTTGAAAAAGGTGTATTACACATAAAGTTTCATAAAAAGAACAAAAAAATTGATTTTAATCATTTAATAAAATATTTTTAACATTTGGTTTTCTAAAATTTCAAAGTAACCTTACAAAATGTTTTCAAAGATGTGACAAAGCTCCTATTTACTTGGGATATGTTTATAACATGAAACAAACTTATTTACTTGTATTAACTACTAAAGTTAGTATAAGATTTAACAGAATATGTTTCATTTCACTGTATTTACCCATAAAAAAATTATTAAAAGTATTTCTTAATCATTTTTCTCAACAGCTGCTACTGAAGAAGCTGAGATAATAGACGAAAATGATAATGAACCTTGCCGTAATTGCCAAAAATTTGATCGTCCAGAAACCGTAAGAATATATTTATTCTTCAGTTTCCACACCTTTAAACAAAAAAAAATGTTTGAAATAGAAAAACTAATGATAATCAAATATCTCCAATGGAATTTTTTTTTTCTTCCAGATTTTACTCTGTGACAAATGTGATGCTGGTTATCACACCCTTTGTTTAACACCTCCACTGCACATCATTCCGGAAGGAGATTGGTTTTGTCCTCCTTGTGAACATGTGAGGCAGATTTTTATTTTTAACATTTTTCTAATAGAAAATTGCATTAAAATCATTGCAACAATTTTTATTATCACTAAGGATGTATGCACGGCATAATCATGCTGACAAATCAGTTCCTGTTAGATCACCTAAGTTAAATGGCCTTCAGCCTGGTCAAGTAGAGAATGGGTGATCATTTGGGAATACCAGGTGCTGAATGTGCTCTCTGCTTATCCTAGCATTATTTCCGGTCATACTGGGACTTCTCCTTGCCACTGAAATCAAGTGTTGTTAACTTTAGAGAGGTGAAGTTTGAGATTACACAAACCTTGCTTCATGATTACAGGCATTATTACAAGGACTATCCATTGTCTCTCGAGACAAAATGGAGGCCATCACATTGAATCGTAATAAGGACATATTATTAGTATTGCAAATCTGATGTATTGCTAGATTGCTTTACCATTAGATCTTCAGCTGATAGTCATGACTATATAATAGAGCAGCCATGACCTGTTGACCTAGTATTGCTTGTATATAGTCTTTATATATTAGGTTGGTACAAAAATAATGTTTTTTTATATATATATATATAGTTATACACCAAAAAACATTATTTCTGCACCAACCTAATATGTATATTAATATTTGTTTGCATGTTATAGAAATCTATATGTTAACAATTAGAACATTCAAAGAAGTTTCAATAAGGGTTAAATTTTCAAAAAATCTAAAGGAACCATTGAAAATTTTCTTTGATTCCTTTTGGAACCATGAGGATCAATTATGGGTTAAGTCCATAAAATAGCTGAAATATATTAGAACATAAAGAAATGAAATTGATTTTTAAAATAAATTTTCTTCATTTCATAACACAAAAATAAATGAAACCAAGAATATCTTGAATATCTTGGTGAAGAATTTTTTTTTTTTTTTTTTTTTTTACATTTAAATGTATTTTACATTTAAATGTTAAAAAAAAAATGTATTTTACATATATATATATATATATATATATATATATATATATATATATATATATGTAAAATACATTTTTTTTTAACATTTAAATGTATTTTACATATATTTTTTTTAACATTTAAATGTATTTTACATATATATATTTTTTTAACATTTAAATGTATTTTACATATATTCTTTTTAACATTTAAATGTATTTAACATATTTTTTTTTTTTTTAGAAATCTAAACTTTTTGCACTTTATCATATGTGGCTTATATTTTCAGAGAATGTTGTTAGAAAAATTAACGACGAATCTTCACGAACTTGATATTCAATTGAAAAAGAGGGAACGCTTGATGAAAAGGTAATTTCTAAACTGTTTCTCTCAATTATGTGTTGTAGGTTTGTGCAGTTAAAAAAAATTTGATCTTTTTTTAATCTGCATCTTTTAGCCATATTTGATGATAGAAAATTTTAAGAAAATTTTTACCCACTTATAGTGACAACTTTTCATAAACTGTAAATATATGACCCTTATGAGTTATTTTTTCTTTTTTTAAATTGTTCATTTTTATAGCTGAGACGTTTTGAGTAATTAATATTTTTCTGATTTTATACTTGCCATTGTATTATTCAAAAAATTATTCAATATTAATGTTGCAAATGACTTTGACTTTGACTGTAATGATTAAGTTTGAAATCTCACAAGTTATAATGACATGAAAATATTGTTCTTTCATCTTTGATATCTATAAAAAATAATTTTTGAAAGTTTACATATGTTTTAGAAAATATGATGTAGGACTTTAAAATGATATATAAATAAACAAAAGGAAACAATTTAAAAAAATCAGTCATGTTAAAACCAAAATAAACTATTTTGTTTTGATTCCAATTTTCTATTAAAAATTTTATTTTTATATCTACATAAAAATAATCTGTATATTGTTATTTTGCAGGAAAGAAAGATTGGCCTTTGTAGGTATAAGCTTGGATAATATTTTATCGGTAAGAAATTTCTTTCTCTCATCAATTTTTTTTTTCTGTAAATATTTAAAAATATCTTAGAATTTATTAATTTCTAAATTTATTATTTTACCTTAATTTTGTCATTCATTGCAATGTCCAATTTTCTCTCCCTAAATCGTTTAATATGGATTAAAAAATAAAGAATTAGTCTCAATGAGATTTTAACTCGTCTAATATCAGATGTCAGCATGTTAATGAGTAAAATAAAAATATGGAAAAATGTAGCCAATATAACAACTGCTAGCTGAATTATACATTTGATATTGTCTATGTCAAGGCTTCCAAGGATGTGCAGGATGGAATGATAAGTGTCACCCTAAAGAAAACAACACTACAGTTTTATTTTAAAACCTTTATCGAAAAAAATCAATTCCTGTAACTTGATTATGTAGTAGAGCTGACATCTATTCAATGTAACCGCCTTCAGCCTCAATCACCACCTCGATATGGGTGTGGAACTGTATGGTCTTATCCAGTCATTTGTTTCAAAGTCTCTTGATCAGCAAACCTTTCTGCAAGTCAAAATTTTAATGCTTCTACACGGGTTTATCGCAGAGGTCAAAAAACAGTTTTTAAAGGTCAAATCGTTGAACTTTGACCCCTTGACAGCCAAATTTCTGTCGGAAAACCGATTAAAAAGATTGTCCCAAATCTCAATACTCTTTATATCAAGTCTTGAGTCTGTAGACCAAAAATTGACAGAATACCTTGGTAGGGAAATATACTCATACAGACAGACAATTTCACTTTTATAGATATATAAATTTTCTAGAAAAATATCTTTATAGTTAAATTTTGGATAAAAAATAGTTTTACGAGTAATTATCACCATATTTGCTTTAATGTCTATTTTACATTTTTTGTTGGACAACTTTTAGAAATTAATTTCCAAACTAACTTATCTCTGACCAGGTCTTTATTTATCCCTCTTTCTCTAAGTACTGTCACTTTTAATAATGCTGACAAGCCTGTCTGTAACATTTGCTTAAAATGGTGGCAATTGGTAAATGATTTTTCTCATTAGTTACTATATTTTATTGTTTATTTTTCTGAAAATTTTTATTATTGCAATTACTACTCTCAACTGGTTATTCTCACGTTTTGGCTGATGTGACTTCCAATTTTTTTTCAGGTACATTGTGGCAATACTAATAATAAAATAAAAATTATTTAACATTTATTTGTTAAAACATAATAAAAACAACCACATTTATGTATTAAAACGTATTAGAAACAACCCGATCATGCCTGATGGAATGGAGATTACATTGATTGAAACATGACAATAAGATGAGAATAGTAGTCATAATATAACAGATTATCAATTCTCATCCAAAAACTTCTGAAATGTAATATTTATATGTCCATATTTTTAAATTTTCAGGAAAAAAAAGAGAATATGGAACCTAATGTAGATTGTCCAGTGCAAGTGTTATCCACAACAAGAACTTGTCGAGCCCGAAGATCTATTAATTACAAATTTACTGAATTTGATGAACTAATTGACAGCGCTATTCAAGATGATTTAAGTGCTGTTCATCATTATCCAGAGGGTAAGAACTCTTACAGATTACATTTTCTGCCTTTTATTTATTTATTTATTTTTGTTTTTAATAAAAATTTAAGAAATATTTAAACATGAAAGAAAACTCATAATTAATACCCATTTAATCTAAATAATATGTATGGATATATATTAACTTTAACATATCTTAAAAAACACTGTTTATAAGGAATAAAATATTTGGTGCTTATGCACCTAAAAGAATATATGAAAATCACATCTTTAAATAAAAACTCTTAAATATTTATGTGTCAGGCAAAAGTAACTATTCTTACCAGAATTAGGAAAAGTTATTAAGTAGAATTTTAATTAAAAGTAAATGGATTTTATTTCTCTTTTTTTCCCCTTTATATTTATCTTTCTTTCTCCTTTCCTGTTTTTTTTTTCCTCTCTTCCTCTTTCTTGTCAGATTTTGCCTTCTTTTTCCCTCTTAAGATATGTCTCTTTGAAAATGTTAATTTTGTCATCACTTAAAATGATTCATAATCTTTCATAGAAATGGGGAAAACAATTTTCTGAGGATTATAGATTCATGGATCTCAAAATAGAATCTTTTTTGTGTTTTTTTTTTTTTTTGTCTGTAGAATTTGAATTTTCAATAATTTATTTTTTATCTTATATATATTTTAATTATTTCAAGTGTTATGAGGGGTGTGCAATAAGTAATGCCCCTGGCCCACTTCCCATAGCAGTAGAGCAACAAAACTTGGCACAGTTATTAGTCTTTCTCTACATAGGAACCACCCAGAGTTATGCATTTCTCCCATCGTTTGATGCAGCTGTGGAGACCGTTTTTGTAGAACACCCCAGGTTGGTCCTCCAACCACGACGTGACTTCAGAAATCAAGGTTGCATTATCTGGGAAACGCTTTCCTTTCAAAAAAACAACTTCATGGTTGAGAGGTGAAAGTCAGATGGTGCAAGGTCAGGAGAGTAGGGAGGATGGGAAAGGATTTCATAACCACACACCCATGCTTCTGATCTGGCGAGATGCAAGTTGTTGACCGGAGCGTTATCCTGCAGGAGGAGGGTACCTTTGCTGATCTTGTTCCGCCTCTTGATTTTGATAGCTTCCCTTAATTTCCTCAAAAGTGAAGCATAATAGGCTCCTGTAATTGTGGTACCCTTTGCCAGGAAATCTGTCATCACTACTCCATCCTGGTCCCAGAAGACTGTGAGCATGATCTTGCCAGCGGAGGACTGCACCCTTGCCTTCTTTAGAGGTGGTGAGTCCAAGTGCTTCCACTGCATTGACTGGACTTTGGTCTCTGGATCATAGTGATGGACCCAGGTTTCATCAATCTGGCAGACACCTTATGCATATGCAAATGGTCATGAATGATAGTTTCCACAGACCCTGTACTAATCTTGACATCTTGGGCTATTTGGCGAATAGTAATGCGCCGATCTTCCAAAATAGCAGCCTCAACTTGACAGACTCATCAATGGCAGAAGGGGGGGGGGGCGACCAGGTCTGGGAGCTGTTTCCACAGACTTCCAACCATGTTTGAATTCACGATGCCAGCGGTTTACAAAGTCATATGATGGGAAATTATCACCATAAGTTTCTTTCATTTCATCAAGTCTCCTGTGGTGTGCGTCCTTTCAAATACAAAAACCGGATCACTGCTTGACATTCAACAGGCAACCGACTCAGTTCAAACACCTGTAAAACAGAAACCACAATTAGTTCAGAACTGTAATTTGCCACAGAACCTGTAGAGATATAAATCATTGGACATGCAAAATTTCAGCTAGATCAGACAACTGGAAGTAGGTCAGGGGCATTACTTATTGCACGCTCCTCGTAAATTACTGTCTGCAAATTTGTTAAATGTTAATAAATATATAGACATAGCTTAGTTATTTAATTTATTTTTCCTTTTAAAACAGTGAAAATAAATTAAGAAACTATCAAACCTGGTGAGGTGTGCTAAAGTGGAAATGTGAAGAAAGAGAAATAGTGTTGATCTGAAAGTGAGAAAAATACAAGGATCAAAGCAATAAGTTGTTTTTTTAAGACTTAAGATGTTGCTTTTATAATTATAGCATATTTCCTTGCAATTTTTGTATGAAATATGATTTAAACAAATACAAAAAACAACTGAATTTCCTGAAAATGTAATCTCTAAATATATTATGGCAAATACTAATGATATGCACTTAGTATTGTCAAAACTTGTTTTTTATTAAAATATTTGATATTAAAAATTATGCTGTTGATCATTATTAAGTGTTCTACTTTTCGTTTTAATTTTTAACTTTTCAAGCATTTGATTGATCTCCACCATTTTCTTGCTTATTCTTAGGTACGACTGAAGACAGTAGTCAAAATGGGAAAGATATTAACAATTCAGGTGAAGAACCGGTGAGTCTAGGTAAAAATATGGATACCATAATGACAGCGTATAGCGATGACCTTCGACCACAGGGTATCCAGGCTAAGAAAGAAGCTGGACGACGACGTGGAAAGGATATTTCCAATCTTGTTGGGAGAGGTAGTGATAGTGATGAACAGTATCCAGCTCCCCGCAAAAGGCGTCCAAAACGAAAGCTCACCACTCTTGACAGTGACAGTTACGCTTCTGACAGTGATGAGTATAAAGCATCTGAGTGAGTATGATTTTCTTTTTTTTTTTTTTTTTTTTTTTTTTTTCAGTTTTTATTTGTTCGATTAGAATACATTTTCATTTTATGGAAAGGTGGGCACTAACAATGAAGTCAAAACACTTTATTGGTTCCCGGACAAAAGGATTGGACCTAGTAATTCACGCCCGTTTGTCTGTTTGTTTGTTCACACTTTTCTCTATAACCACGAATTGGATTTTAAAAAATTTTGCACAAACATTAGTCATGGTGAAAGTAAATTTTTCATTCGTGAAGGGGAATCTTGCATGCTCGGCTTGTTTCAAGTTAATTCAAGTTTACACAGTAGATGCACCATTTTTATAAACTGCTTATATGTATATGTGATATCAGTTTCAAGGTTAACTAATTTGCATATTGATTTTGAAAAGGGACATTTTATTAATTAACACTTGTTATTGTTTTTTAATTCAATAATTTTTATTTTTTATTTTAATATAAAAGTAGATGTTTTGCAATATTGTTTTATTTTCTGGACAAATATTTAACATTTGTGTTCAAATGTTTCTTTAGATATAGCGACTTAATTTCAACAAGATCTATTTTAAAATTTTAAATGAAAAGACAAATTGATTTCATTCTTTTCCTTTCTTTATGGTCAGATTTAAAAAATAATTATGTGTTATACACATTTTTAAAAACTTTTATTATTTGTACCTGGCAGAAAATCTAAGTAAATCAATGAAATTTAAAAAAATATATATTTTATTTCTCCAAATATAAAAATCTGTTATCAAAGTAACAAATAAGATGTAGTTGATTTTGAATATTCTCATAATCTTTCAATGTTATTGAAGAAATTTGATATTAATAGTATTTAAAATAAAAAAAAATAAAAGTAATCCTATATAAATTTATGTGTCTTATCTTTTAATATTGAATTAAAATATCAATAACTGCTAGTCATGTCTTATGTCCGTTTGTTTACAATTGTTTCATCTTTTTAATACCATTAGAGAGTAAATTTTAGTTTTATCATATAAAGATTTAAAAGAAAAAAGTGAAGTATAGAATATAAAATGAACATTTTTCTGTTCAGTTTGTTTTCATAAAAAATATAAGAAAATCTTAAATTATGGTCCAAAAATTAAATCAGGCATGCAAATTTGTAAATATTAGAAGTAGTATGTACATTTTTTATTTTTTTTCAGAAATATTAACAAATATTTCATCTGAATGAAAAATTTAAAGTGATTAAAAATAATAATTGTGTATCCGTTTTTTTTTTTAATATTTTATTTTTATTTTAGAAACGTTTTTATTTGTATTTATTTTTCTGTCTGTATCGCTAAATGAAATCTTAAATACAATCATTTAAAGAATGAGTGCCATTAGTGACATAACATTATTTTAATTTCAGAGATTCTGATGCATCAGCCGATATGGATGCAAGTGAGTATTCTGAAGAAGAAGAGGATGATGATGATGATGAAGATTATGGAATTAGGCGTCGTTCTACTCGAACATCAACCTATAGGGCTTCTAGAAAATCTGGCAGAGCTGCGACACGTAGAAGTAGACGGCAACGATTCGATGACTTTGGTATGATTTTCTTATAGATATTTTTTTTAAATTTTCCTGACATCAGTATATGCACTGAACTTCATAAAAAAAATATTTTTACAAATGTTACAATGTTATAATTGCATTTGATTTGTAATATTTTGTTAAGCAATTTCTCAAAATCAATATATAATTTCTTGGTTGAATAAACTTTATACCGAACATTTTTTTATGACTTATTCATAGTAAGAATATAAATGAATTAATAACTTTAATTGATCAAGTAAAGATTTCACAAAATATCTAATAAAGACTTTAAAATAAAAGTTTGGAAAGATGTTTACAACTGGTTATTTTTTGTCTATCTGTTGGTTCTCAAACTATCTTGTGACAATTTCACCAAATGTATATTGGATGTATCAATAAATGTTAATACTACTACTATTGCAGAAAAACCAAAACCATTGGGAAGAATTCTATCAAATTTGGTATGGAGCCACGTTGGTGTCCCAAATGTGTCGGGGGTGGGGGGCAATAATAATAAAAACAATAAATTGATTTAAAAAAAACTATTATGCAGTTTTCTACAAAATTTGACATGAAGCAGTCTTTCCATAAAAGATATGCCATAGTTAAACTACTACTACAAGATGATACCTCCCAAAAATGTTGCCCATAGAACTTTTAAATAAAATTTACAATCCTTTCTACAATCTGACCACATTTGGTACAAATAAACTTCAGTCTATGCCTGATTTGTTTAAATTTCACTTATGAATGTCCAACATTTTTTGTTTCATTGTCATTGAATGATTATGGGGACACTTTAGTGATTATCTCATTAGTAGACACACTAGACCTTTTCCATCACCTCATCCCCCAATTTTTATCTATCGAATTATACCCTTAAACTATTCCTGAACTGAAAAGTGCAAATCACTGCCTGAATCAGTACAATTTCAAGTGAAGAGTGTGTCGATTGACAATTTTGCATGTTGTATCCAGATATGTTCATCATTAAACAATGATAAAACAAAAACTGTTGGGCATTCATGACTGAAACTTGATGGACAAGTCACATTCTAGACTGCAGTTTATCTGTACCAAATATGGTTGAATTACAAAAGAAACTCGTGTGGAATATTTTTTGTGCTTACTCTCTACTATTAATCATAAACACTTATAGCTTCAAATCTAATAGGCCTCAATTTCCATCACATAAAGGACCTATACCAACAGTTTTATTTTTTTGGTTTATGTTCAATAATATTTCTTCAGAAAAATGAAGAGATGGATTGTAACAACTATTCATATAAATATTATTTCTTGATTCACGTTAACATAAAAAATGGAAGAGAAATAGTAATAATTAAAAACAAATATTTCATCATGCATTATTATTATGAATAAAAAAATTATGCAAAAGGTAAAAATGCAACTTGAATTTTTTAAATTACATAGTTATAATTTTTTACCGGCAAAAAATATTAAGATTTCAAAAATTTTATGTAAACATTTTTAATTGGCTCATGATGCTCTACAGTCAAACTGAACTTTACCAAATGTGTATATAATATATTGGTTATATAAGTTACATTGTTGTAGACACAATTAAAGCAAAAAATAATGGAAAAATGTTTAAATTCAGCTTTAAAATATGTTTCTTGATTGTAGTCTGTTCATTTTAAAAACAAAATATGTTTTCTTCAGTAAAAAAAACATTTGTTTAAAAAAATTTCAAATATTTACCATGTTGGAAAAAGACTAAAATAACAATTACTTTCTATTTTTTTTTTTATTTAATTACATTTTGGACTTCTATTTTTAATTTAATTTTATCTTTTTGTACAGATTAGTTTTGTTTCAGTGGATGAAGAAGCTTGTAATTAATTTGTATATATTTATTATCTGCTTCTCTTCTGTTAAATGTAAAGCTTATTAGAACATAAGCTTTACATTTAACAGAAGAGAAGCAGATAATAAATATACAAAAGTTGATAAAAGTATAAATTTTTTTTTTTTTTTTTTTAAAGCTTCTAAAATTCATAGGCATTTAAAAATATTAAAAAATTTTTTTTTTTTTTTTTTTTTTTTAGTGGTTGATGATGACTATGACAGTGAAGAGAGTGCTAACTATCGACGATCTACACGTGCATCCGTCAAAAGAAAAGTCAATTATCGGGAAAAAGGAAGTGATGAAGATGAGGAAGAAGAAGCTGAAATGACGCCGTCAGAAGAGGAAGAAAGCAGTACTGAACTTTCTGATTTAGGTTCTGATGAGAGTATAAAACCAAATAAAAAACTTAAATTGAAGTTAACTACAAAGAAGACTAAAAGAGTTATTCGGGAATCGCCTTCTGAAGACGATGACGACGATAAAAGCAGCAAGTCTTCTGGAAGTGTATCTGATGATAAAAATAAGAAAAAACTTACTCGAAAGAGGCGTCTGGCGAGTGACAGTGGATCTTCTTTGAGTAGCGAATCAGAAAGTACGGTTCGCCGGTCTTGTCGTGCCTCGACACAGAAAATGAATTTTAAAAATTTGTTGGACTCTGACACTGAAGAGGAAATTATTAAGATTGAGCGCCCATATACGGTGACACGGCCCAAGCTGAAAGTAATAATGTCTGACTCTGATTCGATCGCATCGGATGATAAATCGAGCATAAAAAGTTTTACTTTAGATAAAAATGACAATGATTCTAAATTCAGCCATTCTTCTACTACTACTACTACTACTGCTGTTGTTGTTGGTGCTGATAATGATGATGCAGATCCGATTCCTACTATCACCCTTCCTCCCCCTCCTCTTCCTACCATCACCATTGACACCACCCCCGCCACCATCACCCCTTCCACCACGACGACAACCACGACCACCACCATGGCCCCCACCCCCGTCTCCATTAACAATAACAATTCTCATGAAGCTCACTTAAAAGCTGATCAACAACAAAATGAAGGCAAAACGGTTGACAGCTCATTCAGCCAAATGAACGGTCATGACAATGAAACGGCTGACACAAAAGACACACATTTAGAAAAAACAGAAAACCGGACGATTTCTACTGAGTTACATCGAGAAGATAATTGTAACAATGATAAGGATGACACATCAAATTTGGGGACTTCCACCAGCAGGTCTGGACCTCAGGTAGCCAATATTTCGACAGATTCCACTGAATCTGTTGTCGTTTTATGAATGATTTTTATTTTATGTCTGTTTCCTCTCTCAGCTTCTCCTTATTATATCTTTTCTATCTTATATTTCAGATTCAGTTGTTAGATTGCCAACTGCTAACTCGCCTATCAAATATTTTAGTTTTAGAAACTAGTTATCTTTCTTTAAATATTTTTTTTTTTTTTTTTTTTAGCCATTGTTTTTTTTAGGAATAGAATTCAAAGATTTGCAGCATATAAGCAGTTTTTACTACACAGAGAAATCCGAATAAAGATCTGATTTTATCAAAATATACAAATATAAAAGGCATTATTTTATTGACAGATAGCTATTTTTCAATCAATTAAAACTGAACCTAAAACTTGGAAAAAACCCAGTTCAATTCATATTATGTAAAAGTAGCGAGACAACATTACAGAATACACTTAAATACAAAACAAAATTGACTTATTACACCCCACCCCCACCCCAAGAAACAAAAGAAGCTAAAAATATACAAGTTTGTTAAAGTTTGCTGGTCTGTAATCTTTGGTGAAACTTGAAATTGGTGACATAAATCAAGGCTTTACAAATTTATCTTTAATTGACCTTTCACAACTAAATTTTTTCGTTTACTGGCCAAATAGAAAAGTTACTAGCCAAACTCACGTGATTTTCGGAATATAAAATCTTTGTTCCATGATTAGTACATACATCATTAAGATTTTTTTTAGTATTTTTTAGTAAGTATAATCTATTATATAAAGGGCAAAATGGGTATGAGTGTTTGTGTACGTCCACGAAAAGCTTTTTGCATCTCGTGTCGGTTAGATTCCGCAAGAAGTTTTCGCATACTTCCCAGATTGTAATATCTCAGATTGTAATATCTCAGATTTGCAAACGGACATCGTCTTTATCTTTTTTTTTTTTTTTTTTGATCGAGTTAAACAAAATTCCGATCATGCCATCATCTCCAATGTTTGTTTGTCTTTTTCGCATAAATAAAGCGAAACTATTGGAACACAAATGCCATACTGAGACAATTACTGTTTATTTGGCTACTGCCAGAGTGCTGGTTTTCCCTCCACATTAAAAACGACCTTGTGTCTAATTTGCTTTCGTGGGAGGTTTAAAAGCAACGCCGTCTTTTGCTTTTAGTTGACTACACTAAATTTGAACGCTTTATACTTCCAGTTGCGTCATGGAGTAGCGGTAAAATATTAGATTTTCTTTCATTTTCTTTTCCACCTTTGTGTTACGGGTCTTCCTATTACCACTTTTTTTTTTTTTTTTTTTTTACACCTCCAAACATCTGGGCAACACTGGACCCCCAGGTTAGTTCTAAATATGCACCAAATTTTATGTTGAGAATTGAAGGTATAAACGTTCAAATTTCTTCAGATGTTTTTTAAAGTCTTTGTTGAAAAAAAGAATATATTGTTCTATTAAACCTTTTATTGTTTAAATAATTTGACTTTGCTCGTTTTATTAAATAAAATATTGAAAAGACATTTTTCACTCAGTAACGTGCTTTGGAAGATTATCCATGAGATAAACGCAATCGTCAAAAGACGAGTGTTTTATTATTTCTAGTCGCCACTTGGATAAATTATTCGCAAATATGACTGTTTCAGTCACAACATAAAGCCCTGTAAGTACTGTAATTTTCATAGATATCTATTCTTAAAATGTACCAAAATCTTATTGTAATTTTTTAAGGTTTAAAGGAATTAAACAATTTCATGTTTTAATAAATAATAACTGCAGTAGTTTCTTTGTGTTTAAGTTTTACTATTAGAATGTTTCTGTGATATGGAACCATTTTAGCTCGTACTTTGAAACTGTAGAAAAGAAATGACTTGCTGGATCATCCATTGAACTTGGGTTACATTATTTGAATCAGAAAAAAGTGAGTTTGCAAAGCCAGTTAAATATTAAAAAAAATAAACACAAAATTCAAACAAATTTTTTACCACTTCTTTCTTGCTTTCTTTCTCTCGAGAGTTGCGGCTTAAATAATATTATTACTCTTGTGATATTCACTTTTGTTTATGATAGATTGCTTCAATCTTCTTATTCTTTCCTTGTTTTATTGCCTTCAACTGTTTTTAATGACACAAGCAAGAATGATAGATGCCATATAAATTGAGAGCAGAGTGAACGATAGAAACACCTAAGAGATTGTTCACTTGATAAGTTAATTTGCAAATTGGGACTAATTAGAATAATTAAAAGAGAACTTTTTTTTTTTTTTTCAAACATAACTCAGTTTAAAAATTGAGGAATATTTTAGCATGTATTTTGTGTGATTAAAAATATAGGAAAAATGCCAGTATTAAAAAAGAAAAATTTGTATGATGCATATACTTGTAACAGAAAAGATTGTATTCTAAAAATCATGTAAATTGACTGCGGACAGAAAAGATAGTGAAGTATCGGAATGGCTACTACACTTTGCTCCTAACCAAAGAGTCAAGGTACTCCAATAGTAATAAACTTAAAATCTCTGCAGGGCTCTATAGACAAATTTATCTTTGACAACTAAATATTTTTGCTTACTAGCCAAATAGAAAAATTACTAGCGCAACCCATATGATTTTTGGAATATGACCTCTTTGTTTCGTGACTAAATCATAAAGATTTGTTTTTGTATTTTTTAATAAGTGCAATTGTAAATATACACCCAATTTTATGTTGAGACTTGAAGGTATAAACATTCAAATTTTTTAAGATGATTTTTAAATAACCTTTGTTGAAAAAAAAAAGCATATATTGTTCTATTAAACCTTTTATTGTTTACATGGGTTTGTATTACTGTACACATAGATTCGAAAAAGTTGTCAAAAAACAAATATAGAACAAATAAATGTTATAAAAGGCAAGATAAGTTACTTTTCTACCTAACTGGATATATTTTTTGTGTTTTTATTCAGTGTAACATGTTTATTCAGCTCGAAAAACATGCAATGTTTACCGATGTATTGGAAAATTCAAAATGGCAGCCGACTGTCTCTCGGAGAGGGTACGTTTGGGAAAAGGTATTATAAATAATAAACTAGACAAAATACTGTTAGAAAACAACCGAATACATGTCCACTTATGTCACGGTAACATATATTGAGCGAATTTCTAACAGTATTTTGTCTAGTTTATTATTTATAATACCTTTTCCCAAACGTACCCTCTCCGAGAGACAGTCGGCTGCCATTTTGAATTTTCCAATACATCAGTAAACATTGCATGTTTTTCGAGCTGAATAAACATGTTACACTGAATAAAAACACAAAAAATATATCCAGTTAGGTAGAAAAGTAACTTATCTTGCCTTTGATAACATTTATTTGTTCTATATTTGTTTTTTGACAACTTTTTCGAATCTATGTGTACAGTAATACAAACCCGTTTACATAATTTGACCTTGCTCACTTTATTAAAAAACAAATAACAGTTAAAGGGACATTTTTCACTTGGTAATGAGCATTGGAAGATTGTGAAAAAAACTCAATCGTCAAAAGATGAATGTTTTATTATCTCTAGTCGCCACTTGGAAAAAATCACTCGCAAATGTGACTGTTTCACTTGCAACGTAAAGCCCTGCTCTGCATTTAGATAACAAACAAGTAGTTTTTATGTTATTTTAAAATTTTACTTATTACATAAGATGATGACGTATGCTGCCATGCTTAAACTACAGCAGCACGTGGTGCTCAATATTTGGTTATAGTCAACTAACATACTTCCGACGTGACTTATCGGAAGCGGTAACAAGGTAAATCAGTTCCTTCACTTTTATTGTTCTTCAGTATTTCTATTGTGAAGTGATTTATTGAAATAAAATATAAAAGAACATTATTGAAAAATAGACAATAAAAATTAACACAATTAGTCTTTATTTGCACTTTCAATAACAAAATTGAAAAAATAAGTTGTTATATAATTTGAAATTTAATAAGAAATAAAATTAAATGATAAAATTATTTTTATAAATTTTAAGAATACAAGTTTTTTATTTAAATTCATATAATATATGTTTATGAAAATATAAAAATAAAATTATTGAAATTAAAATAACAAATACAATTACTCAAATCAAGATAACAAAATTTCAAATGTCATAAAAAAAACATATCCAATACATAATATTCCCAAAATAGTTTTAAATAATTTTAAAGTGTTTTCAATAATTCTTTTAAAAAAAAAAGTGCAAAAAGTGTTCCCAATAATACTTAAAAAAAACAACAAAAAAACAAAAAGAAAAAACAAAAAAAAATAAATTTTAATAATTCTTAATTAAAATAAGACCAAAAAAACTTTTCAATAACTATTAAATAAAAAATGAATGATTGGAAAAACGTAATTAAAAGAGTTTATGGACAGGGGAGATATAGACGTGAGAGAAAAAAGTGAAGGAACTAATTTGCCTTGTCACCACATCCAGTAGCAGCCATGCCAGAAGTTAGGAAGTAACTGACTATAACCCAATGCTCAATATTCTACAGGGATGTGAAGTCTCTACTTAAATTCTTAGAACCTCTCCAAGATTTCTCAGTTTTTTATTGAAATCCATTTATTAATAAGAAAAACTCTGGTCTGGGAGCTGTTTCCACAGACTTCCGGCCATGTTTGAATTCATGATGCCAGCATTTTACAAGGTCATAGGATGGGGCATTATCACCATAAGTTTCTTTCATTTCATCAAAAGTCTCTTGTGGTGTGCATCCTTTCAAATACAAAAACCGGATCACTGCTCGACATTCAACAGGCGCTATTAAATACCTGACTCAGTTCAAACACCTGTAAAACAGAAACCACAATTAGTTCAGAACTGTAATTTGCCACAGAACCAGTAGAGATATAAATCATTGGACATGCAAAATTTCAGCTAGATCAGACAACTGGAAGTAGGTCAGGGGCATTACTTATTGCACACCTCTTGTAGATAACATTTTGTTCCATTAAAGAATGAGTTCCTGTTCGTTCACTTTACTTGTTCAAGTCTATCTCTTAACACAGTGCACAGTGAATAAGGCATAAAAAATGACTAAAATCAACATTTGCCCCCACCCTCCCCATTTAACCCCAAAAGTCCCCAGGGGATGTCAAATCCTGGTAAAAATTAACCAACTGTGCAGTTTTAGGCCTTAACATATATAAATTTGAGTTCTGCATCATCCAAAAAAAGAAATGACTAAGTTCATCACCCCCCCCCACCCCCACCCTGCCTCTTTCCATTTAGCCCCCCAAAAATTCCCCAAGGCCTATATTTAAATTTGAGTTCATTACCATGCAAAACTGCTAAATAGACATACACAGAAAACTTTGGACAAATATAGTAAAACAGTCCCAAAAATGGAGTGTTTTTATTAGACCTAAAAGAGCCCCTGGGGCACATGCAGGAGTTATTGCGAAGTATAGACAAACAAAATTATATAGAAGTTAGTTAGTTACAACTTTTCAAATATTTTATAAAAATCCAAGGCATCAATTTTTTTTTTTTTAAATAATCACAAAAGTGTCAATTTTAGCCATTTTAACCCAAAAGGCACCCCTAAGGGGGCAACCGGAGTTTTCCTGGAAAATCCATTGTTGCTTTTTACTCATATCATGTTTAATGTTTGTGCAAAATTTTCCAAAAATTCCAAGGTCTAGTTATTGAGAAAAGTGTGAACCGACAAGTTCACCCTCCTATTATCGGAGGACCAATAAAAACCTCTTTGTTATTGGAATGGACACAAACATGACAATACCTGTAATACTATTATATAATAAATTTTAATATAAAATAAAACCCTCTTTATTATTGGAATGGGCAGAGATTCTAAAAATTTACAAATATTACGTTATTTACACCAAAACATAAACTATTAAATAAGAAGAGCCTCTTTTTTATGACAGGGTTATTGTAAAGAAGCACATAATGTTTGATTTTGTAAAAATAATAATTTCCAAAATAACTTTCTTTCAAAATGAAAGGATGTGTTCTTGTATAAGAGTACACACACACACACACACACATATATATATATATCTTTTTGTATAAGAAGTGTTTTCTTTACAATTATTTAATCAAACAAATTATTTTTACATCTTTTTCATGCTTAAGTTTAGACATTTTTTGAGTGACTTCCAACTTTTCCTATTGATTGCCATTTCATTTATGCTTCCTGAAATACCAGCAGACAGAAAAAGTTAGTCCCTCACAAAGCTTTTAAAATTTTATATTCTCTTCAAAAAGAATGTTATACAATTCTAGAAAAATATCCGTTCTAAGACTAGTAAAATCAATCCCCTCCCCAAACAAGTTTTATATTACTTTTATGCCCCCTTACAAAGATTAAAAACAACATATAATAATACTAAACCTATATCTAGAAGCCTTACTCCAGCTTTTATCATATCTATAAACTATGCATAAATAGAATTCAGCACAATAGTGAAAATAAACCAATCATCTAAGAAGAAACCATAAAAAATAAGTAATTAATCCTCATTTTCAAAGAAATATGCAAATTAGTTAGCCTTCATGTAGTCACTGGCATATTCATGACTGAGTCTATTTAAAAATTTAAATTTTTAAATAGAAAAGGCAGGTTTTTAATATCAGTGTCAGTGAAAAAAAAAAACTCAGCTTTATAGATATATAGATTGCTACAATTTTAAATAGATAGTGAGGAGAAATATTCGTTTTATTTATTTAAAGAATATTTAGCTTAAAATGACAATTACTTTTTACAGAATAAAAAAAATCATTTCTTTAATAGTATTTATTGACCTTGACTGAAATGTGTTATTTCAACAGGAATATTATTATTATCAGTAAGTTATAAGAGTAGGTTGATGTATAAAAAAACAAAACAAAAAAAAACTTAGCTACCATTAGCCAGAAGCGAAACCGTAAACAAAAAAAAACACAATGCCGCATGCTGGGCATGAACTCTCATAACTTAAGTTAGTAAGCGAACGCATTATCAATAGGATCACAAGAACACAGATGTTATCACGTCACAAATTTAGCTTTTTAAATGCAAGAATGTAATGACAGTTTGCACATGCGCGGTTTGCAAACTACGTCAAAAGCAAGTTTTTTAGCCACCCCCTCCCCCTCCTCCCAAACAAAACATTTCCACATGAAATAATTTATTTTTTTCCCAATTTTTCGATATTATGTGTCAGATCACTCTTTCTAACGATTGCTGCACTCGTGCCTGTACGATACAGATGACAAAAGTTTTTAGCATATATACAAACACACAAATGACTAAAATTTATATAATACTAACATAGATACCTGGTTTTGCCAGGGTCCACATGAAGTTCTGTTTGGACGCACTTGTTATACTAAGGATATTGAGCACTTTTTTATTATTATATGTCAACTCTATCGTGGGCAACATCAATATCTCCATAACAATTTCAAAAATAAAAGATATGGTAATACTACTTAAAAACAGATAAAAACACAAATGTAATTGTCCCCAAAAAGAAGTACGTCGCAACCTCCCCACCAGATATTTCGTCAGAAGGGATATGAAGAGAAGCTATTCTCCGGATATTAAGCAATTTTTGTTGCCCGTGCACTGGACCCTGCACCTCACCAAAAAATAAATCAAAATAATTTTTCTTTCAATCAAAATAGCAGAGAATGCCCACGCGACCGAAAAAGAAAAAAAAAAAAAATGAACTGCCGTAACCGAACTTGAATGTGAAACGTGAAAGAGAGGAAGAAGGCAAAAGCGTTTGTCAATATGACGACTAGTGTTTATGATGTCATAACATTGCAAAATAAACATTTTAAACATAGTTTTAGTTTAATATGCATGTATGACTTGCGAAAAAAAGAGACGCAAAAAATGGACCCACGTTCCAAAAAATGGACTAGTTGACCGCTACAGAATGAATCTTTTTTTCTAATAAGGTATTGCTCTTTCAGATAATACCAGTTTCAACTCTGTCAGATGCGGATGACAAAAGTTTTTAGTAAATGTACAAGCACACACAGGTTCCTTATATATAAATAGACTAGCGGGGGTGCTCGGCGTTGGAGATGTGTGTTGAGTAAAATAAAGTTGTAGTAGGCAGGCAGGCTTGACGCGAAAGTGGAAAATAAAATAAAATGTGACATTTTACCGCTCGGCCAGGAAGGGAAAGGATTGAAAAGTGTTCTAATTTAGTGATCAAAAAGTTGACATGCATAAAGTGAAAGTGAATGACTTGACGTAGCCGAAAAAATGAAATCACGCACTTAAGTTTGGCTGGGGAAACCAGCTTTCCTCAAAGAGGGGGAGCTCTGGCAGTGTCTTAATGAATAGTAATTGTCTGATATGAAGGGTATTCCCCACAGTAATCAAAGCTGATTGCCTTTCAAGACGTGCTGGCCATGAAGACCAGTGATTTAACTTTAATTTTGATTCAGTTTCGCTTTTATACAAAAAAGCCAAACAAACACATGAGAGGAAGAAATAATGCGAATTTTGTAAAAGTCGCTCAAATAAAAGATGGAGATGACCTCTTTGTGTAAATCCGAGATATTATAATCTAGGGAGTATATAAAAAGTTCTAAAACATAGTGCCCCCCCCCCCGAGCATCCTTTTAGAGCACAATAATATTTGATTTTTGTATGTTTAACTTTAATTCAAGTGATTATGTAAAAATAATTTCATCAAATCAGCAGTAGGCTCTTTGATGAGACAGAGCCGCATTCAAAAAAGGTTTATTTTTAGAACACAATTGAACCATGATACATGACTTTTATAACTATTATTTAAAGATAATTTTATAAAATCAACAGAAGGTTTTGTACAGTGCAATGTAGACTATAAAGCAGGGTGTCGGAGTCGGAGGTTTTAGCTGGAGTCTGAGTCGGATTTCTAAAAGTACTAGGAGTCGGAGTCGGAATTTTTTATCCGACTCCGACTCCTTAAGTCAAAAAAAAAAATTTTTTTTAAATGGTTTTCCTGTTTGGTTTTACCAGTTGCACAATTTAGCAGTTTTTGTAATGTCTTGTTATTTTTTGAGATATATCATATTTTGTACTGTCCTGCAATGCTTCTACTTCATCAAGATATTTCGGTTTATCGGATCACTGCAAATCTTGTCTGGACAGCTTTTTTCGCTTTGATTGTGACGTCACACATGATCGATGAAAATTCTGTCTTTGAGTGAGATCACTGTGGATAAAAATCAGATTGTAATCCGAAAGTTATCCAGTTCCTGAATGGAATTTGGCAATTTGATTAGTCCAGGATCGATCCGGAATTACAATCTTATCCAAAAAAAATAGGTAGAAATCAATTTGTGTTGCCACCATGTGACAACATTGTATATGATTAACTAATCTAAACAAAAATAGCTGATTATCGCTGAAACAGTGTATCCCAGTGATTTTTCTTTTCCTTCATTTTCGGTAGTTTATCACATTTTTCGTTAATAGAAATATGCTAGATTATAATGAAGCTACTTCAGAATATGAAAATCATACATTTATCAAATTTAGTGGTTTGAAATAACGAAATTGAAAACGGGTTACTAATGAATATAATAAACATACAAGTGAACCAATGAAAAATAGGAATCAGAGTAAAGAAATTTACGAAGCATCTTAATCTAATTAAAAACTCATCATGTTATAAAGACAATTGCAAATTAGACCTAAGTGTATCAGATATTTATGCATTAACCCATAACCATAATAGTAAAAAAAAAAATATATATATCTTTGCCAAATCTTGTACATTGTGTAATGCGACTTTGGTAAAGACAAATAGTGATATACTGGTTAGGGTAGGTCGATGTTGGAATAGTAACAGGGCTAGGGTGGAGAGTTGCAAATTACCAGAAAAAAGTGACCACATATTTTTCCCTTTAATATTGTCAATATTTGAGGAAATGACTTTAAATTGTGAAATAATTTATGATACTGCTAAGATAATGGTATTATCGAACAATGTCAGCCTGTAAAATCATCTTTTCATAGAATAGACGGACTTTGGTATTTTGGCCCTTTGCATCTCACAATGCCAAATATCAAAGCCAAATAGATCCTAACTAAAATCTGTCTCCATAAAATAGGTCCCAAAGATAAGGTAAAAAGTTTAGGAAAAATACTAGTCTAGCTAGAGTAATAGCGTAATGATGGCATAAACATATATAAGATAATTAGTACTTGTTTTATGCTCTATATAACTTGCAAATTAAAGTAAGGTAGATAGCCATGCACTCAAGTAGTGATTCGGACCTAGGCGAAAGGAATATTATGAAACAGATGCCAATTTAGCAGTTTTCTGCTAGATCTGGAAATTTCGTTTGCAATCTAGCAAGGAAAATTTTGATCTAGTGGCTAGCGGGTTTTTTCTAGAAAATCTGGAGATATTTGGCAGCCACACACCCACAATTTTAAATGACAAAATAAAGAAAAGCGCTTGAAAACACTTTAAAACATAAACTAATTCATGTAGGTAGAAAAGTAGCATTTATTGCATTTGGTAACAATAATTTATTGACTATTTGTTTTATTTTTCACCATTTTTTTTTCGTCTAACCATTCTTAAAACTCACTATAAAATCACCTTTTCCAAATACATTGGGGGGGGGGCGTTCAGCCTCTGTAGTTTAAAATATGATCACCTTTAATTTAGAAGTATTTATTCACTTGGTTAAAGTGTAAAAAAGTTAACAGTTGAAAATTGTAAAAAGCAAAAATAACAGCAAAAAAAAAAAAAAAAAACTTGTACCAAACACAGTAGCATTTAATTATCTACCAACCTGTATACTTTTAACATGCTAAAACAATCACTTAACAAGCTTAATTTCTCAAAGGTTGTAAACAAATGACTTATTCTACCACTAACACTAAGTTCGAGTTGCACTCCCAAATGTAAAATTAGTGATAATCATAGATTTTTTAATATAATTTTTCAAGAATGAAGTCCCCATGGTTAAACAAGCAATCAGCTAATTGTTGTAAAGACAACTAAAAGAAATGAAAAAAAAAAAAAATTAAACACAGTTTCAGCACGTATAAAAGATACTTGAATTTTACTGCATTTGGTATCAGGTATTTGTTGATTTTTATTATTGTTTACAATTTTTCGACTGTTAATTATTCTACACTTTAACTGTTTGACTGTTGTTCTTACTTACTTGCTCCCCACCCAAAGCCAACATTCATAATTTTACTTATTTTTATTAATTTTTTCAATGTTTATTATTCCATTTAATTGTCAGCGTGAACTACCTTTTTTAAAATGCAGCATATGTTAACACTATAGCAAAGTTTATTGCGTTTATTTTTTAGCAAACATTAACAGAAAGTTTTCCACCTGTGAAAAAAAAAAAAAATTCCTATGATGGCAAAGGTCAGTTTTTAATGTAGTGAAAATCCTAGAGTATATGTAGACCCAATGAATAGAGTGTTGTTATCTGACACTCAGAAAGATAAAGCGAAATCGGCATTTTGTGATCTTGCTGTGAGGATTTCGGGCTTACATTCAAAGGCATCTACTGAAGATCCAGACACTATTTCAACCACAGACTCAGAGGGAACCTGCGATGAAGAGGATTTTGAAAAGCTTTTGGATCAAGATCATAATGCAAGGTCAAAGTGGCGTAAGTTACAGGAAACAGCTAAAATGCTATCTTCAGTGAATAAAGCCTTAGCAAGTTTCAAGCTAGACTTTCATGCTGCATTACAACAAGTAGAACAACTAGATAGAATGTCTAAGTTAAATGTTCATGAAGCTATAAAGCAGTACCCTGCGATAGTGAAAGAAATCTGCAATTTTGGCAGCAGCACTTCCTCCAACACAAGTGAGTGTTGAACGTTTGTTTTCAGCGCTAAGGCTAATCAGGACAGACCAAAGGGCTGCAATGAAAGAGAAGCTCACTGAAGCCATCTTGTTTTTGAGAGTAAATTATTAAATTCTTATTTGCAACTTTCAATTCTATAATTATAAATAAAGCCTATTTTTTATGTTTACAAATAAGACATTTTTATAGATTGATTTTTTTTACCTAATATTGTGATAGAAGATTTATGAGAATGGACAAATGCAATAACATATGAGTTTTTTCGGGAGAGGGTACAAAGGAAAAAGAAAATATATAGCTTGAAGTGCAACTCTGCTATATTTGATATGCTGATAGGCTGGTAAATGATCATGAGCATAAATAATACCATTGTGTATTTTATATATAATATATATATATATATATATATATATATGTATTTGTGTATGTATATGTGTATATATGATATTTCAATAATAAGCAATCCATGCTACTATAGCCCTTTATAGCTTTTTCCTGTTTTACCTTTGATCCTCATTCCATAAAGGCAATATTATCTTTTAAAATATTATTCTTTGTATAATGTCTTTATCCCCCTCTTCTGATGAGAAGCGTTTGGCTTCGAAATGCCATGGCCTAAAGAGGTTTTCCTATCCCTAAATATTGTACTCTATTTTGAACTGATAGCATAATAAAATTTCATTGTAAACTTTTTATCCCTTTGTTATCTAAACTTATTCTATAAAGCTGGTTGAGTTTATATGTGAGTATATTTATCATACAAGTTAATGTTAAACGTCGAAAATGATATACATGAAAAGTAATTATAAAATGCATGCTGAATAGATGTGGGAGGCTGGTATATGGATCTGCAAAATAGATTTTCACATAGGGTCAAGGAGTCGGAGTCCGGAGTCGGAGTTGAAGATATTAAAGGAGTCGGAGTCGGCATCCTAGTAATTCTAGGAGTCGGAGTCGGACTTTTACCATCCGACTCTGCAACCCTGCTATAAAGTATTGTGGAGTAAGTCACTACGGAAAGGCATGTGAAGCTTCCTTCCAGTACACTGCGAGGGGAGGGGATTCTAGAGCAAGCAAGCAAGCAATTTGATTAAAAAATGGGCGATTTTTCTTATTTCAATCACAATATAAGTATGGGAGAGTGGAGCATTTGTTGGTCCTCATTCAATTCCTGACAACGTCGGGCCTTGTTATTATTTTTTTTAAGTAAGTTACGCAATCGATTTATTTATTCAAAATTGTAGCAACTTAATTCTTTTTCAACCAAATATTTTCTGTCTTCTAACCATGTCAGTTAAACATTCTTCAAATCAATAAACTGAATTTATTTAAAATTGTTTTAATTGACAGAACAACATAATTTTGGAGAAATTCATTGTAAAATAGGTAAAGATTAATCACCAATCATCTTAACAAATATTTTAAAATATTTACCATTCTAGACATATGTTAAGTAATTTTAGTATACAAGAGAATGAAAGGAGACTTGATTTTGATTTTCAAATTAATATTTCTAAATATAGAACACACTTAACTCTTCTCATACTCAAAATTTATTAGCCAGAAAATTTCCAAAACTAACCCAAATCACATAATTAGATTTTGTGGTTGATTTATTCTTGTGGCATTTCTAGTTGTATTTTTTGCACCATCCATTATCTTGTCTACTTTTTCTTTAGAAATTCTTATTTTGAGAATTCTCTTTGTAGATTTTTTGTTTCAACAGTTTTTGACAAATTATTTTCTATCAAATAAGATACCAAAATAAGATGGTTTATTGCTTCCAAATTGAAAAATGTTAAAATTTTAATTATTTTCTTTACCAATGTGGTACTGCTTATCAAGACCCTAATATCATTCGTGGATAAAGGTTAATAAGATTGTCAGTTTAAAGTTGAACAACACCTTTGAAAAGGTTGAAAACAATGAGTGAAAAAAAGTCAAAATTTGATTATTTAAGATGACTGCTCAACAAGAATTCGTTAACATCAGACTTGTAAACAACCCTGTTGTAGTTACTCTGGAGGCAGCTTTGTGATATTGTATTCCACACATGGGAAGTTCTTGGAAAGAAACTTTGTTTATGGAAATTGTTTAATTTTAGGTACAGAAATGAATTTTTTCTCTGAATGTTTTGATGGGAGAACCAGATATTGGAGCTCAGTCGAGCACTTATCATGAAAATAACGATTGTATAGAGAAACACTAGCAACGTCTCTTATGTGAGAAAAGGGGCTGTAGGCAAGAAATAAGATCATCCCCAAACTGGACTTTGAATATTGAAACCTCAACAGTGTCAATATAAGCCATATTATCTTTATATTAATAAAATTGTTATCACTTGTATGTGTTTCTCGTCTCTATGTTACCTAGACACTATTTTTTTTTATTATTATTTATTGAAATTAAAAATGCATTCGTATAAAGCACTATGATAGATCCTATTTAAAATTATACTTTAATTACAAAATTAAATCAACCAGAATGCATTTTTTCTTTAAAGTTTTTTAAA
This sequence comes from Euprymna scolopes, assembly GCF_053919585.1. Lineage (NCBI taxonomy): Eukaryota > Metazoa > Mollusca > Cephalopoda > Sepiida > Sepiolidae > Euprymna > Euprymna scolopes. Next base: position 79,881,500 of record NC_136498.1, on the reverse strand, counting down.
AAGTGATGAGTTACTATGTGACTCTTCATAAATTGGATGAAATTTTGAGGCATTGTAACTTTCAAATAGTTATTTAAACTGGCTTTGAAATTCTTAGCAAATCCTTATGAATTAAAAGATTGAAAGTTTTGGAAGCTTTTTACATTCAATAAATTTCTTAATATAGATTAAAACAACATTACTTTAACAAAATTATAGTTTTAGAACAATTTGGTTGAATCAACAATTTAATGAATTAAACAATACCATAATAATTACACGTAATCCTATTTACAGTAAATTCAAATTAAGATTTAATTAAATGAATTGTCTAATCTAATGATTTTAAACAGCAGGTGTTATTTTTTTGTATAAATTTTATAAGAATTGCGTGAAAAAAAAAATTGAATCTTTTTATGTGTATACAAGTTTTAGCTTGAAATCAAAGCTGTTTAGTGTGTTATAAGATATAGCAATTCTCATTTTTATTTCAAAATTCAAAAACTTTCCACATTTTAAACATGTTAAGATTTCAAAGGAAATGATTGAAACAATTAGTTTAGCTTTTCTCTACATATATATAAAGTTAAGTGTGTGTGTGTGTGTGTATATATATATATATATATATATATATATATATATATATATATATATATGAGAGAACGGTTCATGATCTAGGGTTGATTCCTAGGTGGTAAGTCAACAACTAATACTATTGTGCCATGGATATATCCTAAGGTTGAGGGTTGTTAGTAACTAATCTGATCTTATTGTGTTGTCTCTGCGCTGATCATGATTCTCATTAGTATGGAGATATTGGCAATTAAGTATGGCCCGATTTTGAGTTCTGAACCATGAGGATCATCAGTAACTTTGTGCTTACACTGTGATAAAAGATCTGCAAAACTCCTACGTTGATGTTGATGACCCAAATTTATGTGGTATACCGCTTAAAACAAAGAGGGGATCAGTTGATGACAACCTGATTCTAGTGTATGGCATAAGCGAAATGACTACAAGCTGGAAAAGTGAAGTCATTCATGGAACGCCTATCCTCAGCATGAGGAAAGATAAACAAAGCGAAATAATAATCTATAATATAAATCTCACCTGTCTATTTAAATGTATGTTTGTATGTCTGCCTAAAACTTTCGACAGAGGCAATGGATTTTCACGAGATTGGTATCATTTTGAAGCTCGACACGTCAGATGACAAATATCGAAAAATTGGCCAAAAACATTAATTCCTTCACTCTCAACTGGGCACTTTTCTATAGGGAGGAATTGCTTTTTTCACCAATATTTTCGAAAGTCATCCTCGATTGTCTAGCCTTAATTTAAACCTATGTCACTTCCGGTTTGGCGATGGGTGCAACAGCAAAGACATCAGGTTTTTTTTTTTTTTTTCATGTTCTTTGCCTCCTTTGCAGTACGGGTTCAAGCCTGCTTGCCTACTACCACTTTTTTTTTTGTTGTTTTTTGCTCACCACACACCTCCAAACACCCGGGCAACGCCGGGCACCCAGGCTAGTAAGATAATAACACTGTTACATTGACACCATTAGTCTGAACTGGGGATAAGCATGTGGTTGGTATTGCTTCTCTGCTTATGTCAGAGAAAATATTGTCTTAGTCCAGGGATTGGATCGAGAAGATTGCTGAGTCTATGAGCTGAAAAAAATATATAAAGTATATAAAATTTTTGTCTTAAGAATATGTATAATTTTATATCATTTTATCAGCTAATACTATTAGCCCATTACAATCAGCTGCTACAGCTAGCAAACTGGATATTTTTACTCCAAGAATTTGTCACTCAAATATACCACCTCCACCACTTCAACTCTCAATAAACTAATCGATGGGTGACTTTTCTTTAATCTTTGAAAGCCTTCATAAACAACCATTAACTGTCAACTTGTTGAATGCAGGCAGCTTACATGTATCTCTGTTCCTGTATGTATCTCTAACCTCTTGAGTTATTTCAAAACACCAGCTGGGGATTTTTGACTGATACTTGTTACAAAGCATAACCTTTCAAGTTAAGTCTCTTGGAGGAACCAATTTGGCAATATTTCATGTGTCAATTTGAAGAGATGTAAATTAATTATTCCATTAAATTAATTACCCATTGTGTCATATGCGTTTGTTTTTATGTTGGGTAATTTTCAAAACTAATTAACTGATCATTATGAACTTTTTAACACAGCTGCTTGACATTGGTTAATAATGTGATATAGTTAATTTTGGGCAAAGGAGGGATGCAAAAATTTTGTGCAGATTCATAATTTTATAAAATTTTAACCATAGTTATTAGACATGAATTTCATTTCATGTATTTTCAAAGATTATTAGGGTCATAATATAGGCGCAATCTCTAATTTGAAAAGGTTAACATTTAAATGAAATTTATCGAATGGACAATGAGAAAATCTAAATCAGTTGTTTTAAATCGTATTTTATTCATTTGATTTATTATTTTCAATTTCCTCATAATATTTATCCTTATTACACTAATGACCTATTCATATCATTAGCCTTTATCCTCAAGTGGCTTTTTACCTTAATAAAAAGTACTCATCCTTAAATTGGCCCAAACAAGGATTATTTTTTTACATTTCGCAAGATAACCAGTGAATTTTCTTGTTATTAATAAATTGTTGAAAAGATGTTAATCCAGTTGAATTTATAAATATTAGATAGCCTATGCTCTAATTTTTTCAGGCAAACTTGGAATTTTCAAGAAAATAATTGTTTAAATCCTTTGGGATTATATTTTGAAAAGGATCATCTATATTAAACGTAGGCATTGTATGACCAGTGGGACACATCTGGCCTTGCACAGGGGCTGATCAGATAGAATCTGATCAGCCCATGGGCAAAGGGTTCAAGGATTTATAGGGTTGAATTTAATGGACTTTTGTACAAGCATAATACTAATTTTGTATACTGTATAATCATCATGTTCACAGGCTGGTTCCCGTTCAATGACCAAACTTAAGACGTAGAGCTGGGTCAGTACTAAAATGGGTGAACCTTTGAGAATACCAATAACATAGTGGCGGGAAAAAAATAGCTAGTTCAAATCAAATAACAATCTGTCAGACAGATAACTATTTAGGTCTAACTTTGAAAATCAGACATTAGTTTTTTTTGTTTTGTTTTTATCAAACCACAATGTGTCTATATTTAAGGTTTTCATTTTTTACCTTCAGAACTACACCTGGTTCTAAAGATTTAATGAACAGCCTTTATATTTCTTTTATTTTTAAAATGCATTACACACTCTAGCATATGGCTTAACATATAAAGTATTAATAGTTACATGCTATACCGTATATACTTGTGTATAAGTCGAATTTTTGGGAGACGATTTTAAGGTTATTTTTGGGGGGTTGACATACATAGGTAATGCTTTTGGAAATGTTGTTAACATAGAAAACGCTATTTTGTTTGTGCACTCGGTATATACCGGTAATCCTAGTAATTAATCACACTTCTTCCGTACTCCACTGCAGTGTGTTTGCCAGCATGTAAGCACAGGTGCAGTTTTTTTTGTGGGAGGTTTAATAATAATTGGAATAGCTCTCGCAATGTTTACTCTCTAAATGTGGCTATAGGCAGGCTAAGTTCAATATGATGTATTCTGTGATGATATGACCTTTTTTTTTTTAGTTAGGAAATGTAGTATTTACTATATGTTGTTCTCCCTTAAGTTCAACAAATTTTAACAATTTAATGATACCATTTAATGGCACTTAACGCATGCGTTCACATTATTATGGTATATTACAGCTCTCGCAATGTATGCATTTATGCTATTATGATATGTAACATAAATTATGCCTAAAAACAGAAACCGCGCCTGGAATCTACAGCATGTCATAGACCAGAATGTCTGATTAACAACATTTGCTTTCATTGCATCTGTGTGTGCAGCAGGTTGGTTCTATACATGAAAATTGAATAGATCACACTTTGCATGTATTATCGCTCGCGGATGCTGCGAAACAATTTATAATATGTCTTATAAAAAAACACCAAAAAGGAAATTATCTGTGAAAGAAAGAGCCATGAAATGGACCATTTAACTTGTCTAGAATTTACAGTTGACTTATACACAGGTAATACCTAAAACGACACAATTTTTGGTCTTAAAATGCAGATTGACTTATCCACAAGTATATATACACGGTAATACAATAAACACACTTTATCAATTAAACTTCAATGCGAACAGATAGATTTTTAATAGCTCCAAGATTTCCTAAAAAATGAAATCTTTAGGCGATTAAAAAGTTATGTGCATTTCTGATATTATTGCATGTAACCAACTTCTACATGCTAATGATTATATTAAAGTGTGTAATGAAAAATGCATTTATCATTGCTAGCAAGATATAGATGGGCTGTTCATTATATTGCTAGAGTCAGGTGTAGATCCAGCACTGCCAAGTTAAAAAAAAGGGGGGGGTATCTATTTTTTCCCTAATGAAAACTTTTAACCTTGAAAATTTTGATTTAAATAAATAATACTTTTATTAAAAAAAATTTATCTTTGGTTTCTAACCGTTTTTAAATATGCAGGTCATTATCAACTTACAACACATTCAACTTACAACTGGCATACTTCTGATCATATGTACTATATATAGTTTCTACTCAATATGCTATTCTTTTGCTTCTTCATACACACTGGTGATGCTGCTCATTCAGACAAATAAAATTTTGATAAAATCTGAATTAAGTCTGATTATAAAAGTAATAAGTTTGAAAATTATTACTTTAAAATTATCCGATATAGTGTAATATTTTGACAATAATTTAACAGTTTTTTTTTAAACAATTTTAGCAGTTATATATATATATATACACACACACACACACACACACACACACCAAATTAAAGGTATTCAAGAGGGAAAACTCATGAATTTAAATAAAGTTATTAAGAGTGCTCCAAAAAAAAAAAAAAGAGCAAAATATAATATTTTTATTTATATAGACAAATATTACATAGTTGCTACACTGAACATGCTAATGTTTTGGATGATTGGTTGACAAGAACCAAAAGTCCTCGCCAGGTGACCTAATAATATGTACCACTGAAAGCATCTGGTTCTCAAATGGAAGAAATAAAATATATATATATATATATATATATATACTTTTTTTTTTTTTTTTATTTAAAAGATAGGGGTGGTAGGTTAAGTGACATTGTAGACTTCACATGTAGAAAGCCATTGGAGGAAAGAGAACGGCAAGCCAGGATAAAATAGTGCAATAAAAAGGAAAAGAAAAGGAGAACATAATAAGAAAAGAACAGAAACAGAAGAAGGAAAAAAAAGAGGGTTAGTGTGATTACATTGTCATAAAGAATGGGAGGCTGCATGGTTGGAAGAAAAAGTGTCATAAACATGAGTTTTGTTTAGTTGTAGAGGAAACATTAATAATGAAAGGGGTCAGCTTAAGGATAGGGGATAAAAGCACATTAGTACATAAGATTTCCAGCCAGGCATACACACACATTCTCCCTTTTAAAGTTAACATTTTGCTTTTATATAAAAAAAAATGCTTCATTTCTTCCATTTGAGAACCAGATGCTTTCAGTGGTACATCCAACCAATTGTCTAAAACATTAGCATGTGCAGTGTAGCAACTATGTAATATATGTCTATATAAATAAAAATATTATGCATATATATATATATACAAGTTAGAAAAGCATTTCATCCAAGGCATGAAAATTTTTAAACAAAATGTTTTTACTATAGGCTTTAAAAATAAAGGTACAAGATTTAATTTGAAATTTATTTATCTTCAAAGTGCACTTTTATAAATTTTACAAAGTAAAATTTAATTTCAATTGAATCAAAAAAATTACCTTGGATTTATTTTATGTAATGTACAGTCTGTTGCACTTTTTAAAAAAAATAATTCAAAATTTTATATCTATATCATTAATTGCTAGATGAAAGATAATGTTTTTAAATTGCAACAAAATGTACATTACATAAAATAAATCCAAGGTAATTTTTTGATTCAATTTAAATTAAATTTTCATACCTTACTTTGTAAAATTTATAAAAGTACACTTTGAAGATAAATAAATTTCAAATTGAATCTTGTACCTTTATTTTTAAAGCCTATAGTAAAAACATTTTGTTTAACAATTTTCATGCCTTTCTAACTTGTATCTTATCTTTTTAAGATTATATTTTAAAACTCTCCTTCTCTCTGTTTCAGTTTGTATTTCACCTCATACCACAACTCATTTTTGCAACTCTCTCTTTGTAATACAGGTCTGAATAATGAGAAAAGCTGAATTTTTTTTAACGAAAACTTTAAAATAACTTTTTTAGATTAAATTTTTTTAAACTTCTTTCAGAATAGAAAATCTTTAAAATTTAATAAGGAATGTATTTCATATAGGTTTCATTAACAAATATTCAGTACATAACGAGAAAAATAGAGATGAAAATTTCAAAAAGAACTATATTACTGGTTACGGTCGATAGTAGTCCTCGCCAGCAAAAGTCTTTGTTATTGTTATTCTATTATTATTTAAAAGATTTTGTGTCCTGCTCTTTCGCGTGAGGACTATATATATATATAAGTAGATAGTTGCTAAAACATTAGTTAGTAATCTCTGGTAGAGATGCCTCAGATGATTAGCAATAAGTTAACACCTTTTCAAAGAGACCCAGTAAATTCTAAAAGGGTGGGTTATTTAAGATGAAATAGAACCATACCTCAACCCAATAGAAGCAAGTACATTGATGGACTGATTGTCAAGGATGTATCCTCAACTGATATGACGACTACTGATGATGCGTTTATATATTTCTTACAAAAAGAAAATCATTCTGTGGGTTTTCACTAATGTCACATATGATGTCATGAAAATCTCATTCTTTGGCACTTCTGCACTTTAGTGCCTGTTTCTCGGTGAGTTTCGCTCGGCAATGCCCAGTGAATGACATGGAAACTGCTGGATTATAAGTGAATGGAAGTTTAAAAAAAAAAAAACTACCATAATAATTTCATAAATTTTACAGTTTTTATATTTTTATGGTAACTGTGTTTTTTCTTTTTTTTTTTTTTTTTTTTTTGATAAAAGTTTTATTTCTTTGAATTGGTGGATAAATATATATTTGTTTTGTTTGTTTAAGGAAAGTCATTTTGGTATTGCATTCATTAAATTAATAAAAAACGTATTTACACATTTTTGGGGTTTGAGGGTATATAAATATTTTTTGTTAAATATTTTTTTAATGAAATAGATTGTACTTTTTTTGTATGTGCTGGGGATTCCTGAGGAAATAGTCTTGGCAAATATCCCTCAAGAAGTTTTTTCAGTCAGTGAGAGCGTGATCCAACCCGAAACTGTCGGTTACGCTTCGTTGTTTCAAGAAGCACTTTCACATGTTTTTGTCAGCAACCTCTCCATTAACAAAATGCGAGGACCATTTCTAGAGATTTACAAATAAATTCCAGCCTTGAATGATTCATTTTCCTTCATTTTTTTTGTCTACTTTTTGCTGTCTGTTAGTTTGCATCTCTTTTTGCTCGCTTGTTATAATCCGGCAGTTTCTGTCATTCGCCAGGCATTGCCGAGCGAGACTCACGGAAAAATGGGCACAAAGGTGCAAAAGTACTTTTTAGTTGCCAGCATAATTGGGGGTGCCAAATGTAAACTTGGTTCAAGTTTTAATATGGATCATGGTTATTATCTTGTACCTTTTTTTTATTAAAAAAAAACAAAAACATTTAAGAACGCTACAAAGAAAGCAAAATTTAGAGAATATTTATTAATAGATGTCTAATACTTATTGTTAAAATTTTATATAAATCGAAGGTACTAGAATTATCATGCAGGCTTTCCACACACTTTTTCTCCCCTTTGCATTAAACTAAATACAGTCCAAATTTGGATTCCTTATGCAAAACAGCTGTGTCCAAAAATTCATAATGATCAATTATGTTAGGATTGAGTCATATAAATACTATATAACTGTACTTATAAATAGAAATTTTATTAATTTTTTTTTTTTTTTTTTTTTTTTGCCAGCATAATTGGGGTGCCAAATGTACACTTGGTTCCAGTTAACCATTAATCACTCTCCCACTTCTCAGCATTTTAATACTGAGAAGTGGGAGAGTGGTTAATCATTTGCTTTGCATGTTAAATGTTTACATTTGAATATTTGTATCTCTGCTTATCCTAGCATTACTTTACATTGTCTTAGATTTACTCCTAATAATAACTAAGTAATTTCGGATCAGCAGAAGTGCGGCAAAGGAGGGAGATTGTGCAACCCTTGCTTCACTATAAACTTCTTATTGAACAAATACTTACAAACAGAATCCATTTTATGTGTTGAAATACAAAATAAATATCTTACATTATTACAATACAATTACAATTTTGTTTAGATTGATTTTATTTTTCTTGCAGGTCCATCCATAACACTTCCATAATGAAGACCATTCTGCTGAATACATGAATTTGTCTGGTTACAGTACGTGTTCATTTTAAATTTACTGATTCATGTTTTAGTAAATGCAAATATTTCGGATGTAGTATGCATCAGCAATGCAATTCTTCATACAGCCATCAATTTTGAATATTTTTATACATTTCTCAATGTCTAATATCCATTGGACTCCATTTTTTTTTTTTTTTTTTTTTAAATGTTTATTAACCTAAAAAATCACTTAAAAAATAATATAAAGCTCAATTTTAAGAATAGTAGGTTAGAAAAAGAGAAAATGATTTGTGCAGTAAAAATATTGTTTTTAATTGGATTCATGTCAGTATAAATAATTTGCATATTTTATCGGTGAAGCTTTCAAGATTCATTTATTCATTAGAATATTTGTGATAATGCTAGCAAAACAAAAAAACATCATGTGCCACTGTATGAATGTGCATTCACTGCACGTGTTGTGATCATCTGATTATTGTCATCGTTCAGATTTGGTGCTCGATTCCAACAACAGTTGCAGTGTCAAGCAGGTGGTCTCTGTCACTGCTACAACAAAAACATTCTCCCTCCAAACTAGTTAATTGGAACCAGGAACCAGGAAAATCAGAACTGTTTGAGATATTGGAATCGGAAGAATTTCTAGCTATTTTCTGATGCCAAAAACGATTTTTTAAATTATTTTCTTTTTGTTTGTTTATTTTTGTTTAAAACTTGTTTTTCCATTATTGGAACTAATGATAAAATAATAAATATTTATAGTTTTAAACTACCAGTAAAAGTAAAATCTATACATACCCACCCTCTCCCAAGATTATTTTTTACACTTGCGAAAATACATGCACATATTACACAGGTTTCTATGGTAATCTGAAAATTAAAAAAAAACAAAAAAACACTATTGCTATATATTTAGAAGTTTTGAAAGAATTGTAATCAGAATTGAGAATTCAAAACAAAATTGGTAGTTGTATTGGAATCAGAAAAAAAAATATTTGAACTATTCTACTCTAAACAAAATGACAATTCCAGTTTGAATCAAATAACAATGTTTTATTTTGAGACGTTACAATATTTTTTTCACTGAACAACAAACTTGCAATTAAAAACTCTGAGTTAAACTGAATCAAAATATAAATAAGTCCTATCAAACATAAGCTAAGGATCCAAAGGCCCTTCTGTCTCTGAGAACCACAAAAACCAAGCTGACTGTGCTTTCTAAGTTGTTCGAAAAAAAAAAAAAAAAATATATATATATATATATATGTTGGAAGCATTTTTCATCTTGCAAATTATATAAAAAGTTTTTATAAAAATTTCATTTTCAATTCTTTGTTGGAAAACTATTTAGTCAGTAAGCCATTTAATCTCCTGCAATCGCTGAATAAACTTGCTTTCTTGAATTCACAATAGTCTTAAGTTTTCAAGGATCACCAGTTGTTTACCATGGAACACTGTTATGGGAGATTTAAAAAACAAAACAGTATATTAAATCCTGGCTCCCCAGTAGTGTCGATCAAACACCACCTGCCTTAAAACAAAAGGACAAAAAATGTTCCGGATAATGGATCCAGTTTTTTTGCTCCAGATTAATTAGGCTATAAATATACTGGTGTTTCTTTCCTTCCTAAACCCATATTACGTTTTGAATTTATAAAATAAAGTAAAATGTGTTTAGCTGTTTACGGATGGGCGACCCCCCTACATTAATATAAATACCTTAAATATAAAATTAATACCACCATAAGATTCTTTGTAAAATTTTATGGGGAAGAGATGGAGGTATTGGTAAAAAGCTTCTTTTTTATTGCACTCCTAAACAAACCACATTTATATTATAGAGCTTTGAATAATACTTTATGATAATTTATCCTTGTGATTCTTGTTTTATATAATTTCCTTGTATTTAGTTGCATCTATTTCATTTCCATCATGTTATAATATGACTTAATGTTGTCATGGTTTCTTTCCAGGATAACCATATCAATTCCATATTTCTTTCTTTGGTATCGATTGCCTAAAGGATTTCCATTTAAAAACTATCTTTGAAAATCTGGACTTAGAAGAATCTACTGGCTGCACTTGTTTAAAATGCTGCAAGAAGAATTCAAGGCATTTGAAATAAAAATCGCAAAGTAAACTCCGAAATTGTCTCTTGTTTTTATTGATATTTTGACACTTGTTTCTATACTTTTATTAATTAATTTTTTTTTAAAATTTAATTGTTGTTGCAACCAGGGTTGCGGAGTCAAAGTCAGAGTCGGAAGTAGTCGGAGGTTTTAGCTGGAGTCGGAGTTGGATTTCTAACAGTACAAGGAGTCGGAGTCGGAATTTTTTTATCCGACTCCGACTCCTTAAGTCCAATGAATTTATTTTTTTACATTGTTTTCCTGTTTGGTTTTACCAGTTTTTTTAATTAAATTTTCTAACCAAACAAGGCACATTACCATTTTGATGTAAGGGGCTGCTATCAGGGATCTAAGTTTCAGGGGTACTATGTAGGGAGTTTAGCAGCACTTGAACTTCTGCATGTCAGTACAGTTGGGGAAGCAGGAACCCGGAAGAGAATTCCAAAGTCTAGTAGTTCTGGGGAAGAAGCTATTAGAGTAAAAGGCTTTCTTACATCTGGAGATCTCTACTGTGTAGGGGTGGGACTTTGCTACCTCGCGAGTATCTTCGTCGAGGGGGTACAAGAGCTTGTAGTTCGTCAGAGCATCCACCATTAAAATACTTATAAAACAAACAGAGGGATGCAACATTTCGTCGATGGGACAGGGGCTGAAGCTTAGATGACAGTTCAGGACCTATCAGGTTGGCGACTCTCTTTAGAACACTATCCAGGAGTGTGAGACTAGTAGCAGATGCACCAGCCGAAATGTGACAGCAGTATTTGATACATGGGCGAATAGTGGCTTTGTAGAGGTACAGGATACTTTCAGGCTTTAGTAATTTTCTAGCATGGTAGTGAGAACCCACCTTCTTCGCAGCAGCCTTGGCAATGATCTCAATGTATTTATTCCAACTCATGTTCCCTGTGAATGTTAAGCCGAGAAGTTTGAAGGAAGTACTTCCAGGTAATGTATCTTTAGCCATAACTATTGGTGATTGGTAAGGTTTCATGTAATTATTAAAGGAAACGAGCTTTGTGTTGGCAGCTTTGAACATTACCATCCATTTCTGACCCCATTGCACTACAGCCTGAAGGTCTTCCTCTTGGGTTTCTGCCATTGCCTTAGATATGTGCTCAGTTTTCCCCACGTGCTTGCTATAGAGCGTGATGTCATCGGCAAATATACCCATGCCAGAGACAATTTTATCAGGTAAGGATCGTTCCCTGAGATACACCTTCATTTATATCATATTGTTTGGACATACGCCTATCGAGGATAACCCGGATTCTTCTCTCATTTAAGAAGGATTTAATTATGTTAAGCATTCGTCCAGTAATACCCTAGATTTTATTTTCATGAGGATACTATCATGCCATACCCTCTCAAAAGCCTTAGATATATATATATAGGGCTACTGCCCTCCATTCTCCTGCTTTATCCAGTGTTGGGTATATCCGTTCAGAGATTACAGTTAGAATATCTGCAGTAGAAAGGGCTTGCCTAAATCCATATTGATGGTCAAACAGAAGTTTAGCAGCTGTAAGGTGGTGGACTAGAGCTTGATTAATTAAAGACTCAAATATTTTAGCAAAAAGCGGGAGGAGGTTATTATTTAATGGGTCAGTTCATTCGCCAGAGATTTTGTAAACTGGTACTACAGAAGCAGTATTCCAGCTGTCAGGAAAGCAAGATTCGTTAAGACATTTGTTAAAGAGGTTAGAGAGAACCGGAGCAACCTCAGCGTAACATTTTTTTAATCGCACAGCTGGGATGAGATCAGGTTCACATGCTTTTGAGGTGTTTAGGTTTTTTATGATATGTACTTGAGAAGGGGTGATTTTCAGATAATCTAGTGTGGTTTCTGTCCACAGAGGAAAATCAGGGAGGGAATAATTTGCTGGGTTCAAGGTATAGTTTGAGGGAAAATAACAGGCAAACATGTTAGCTTTCTCAGTTGCTGTGCAAACAACCTCATGATTGTTGGATAGTGGGGGAATTATTGATTGCCCATTATTTATTACACTGTTGCAGATTTTTCAGAAATCATGAGTTCCTAATTTCTGCGCTTCAATGCGTTTCCTGGTGGTTTCAGTATATTCACTCTTAATTGTTGCTACTTCTTTCTTACAATTATTTCTAGCTTCTATATACTTTTGTCTGTTTGATGTCTGCTGGATAAATCTACGGTATGAATGTTGCCTCCGAGCAATGGCAGCTGCGCATGTAGAAATAAACCATTGGGGAGGGTGGGGTTTGCTATAGAACTTCTGTGTAGGAACATGTGCTGCAATTGCTGCTTTTAACCATTCAGTAGTCTTATTTGCACATTATTCTGCAGGAAGAAAAAAGATATTTCCCCATGGGGTATCTGATGCGATATCATATGACATCCCAGTCAGCTTTATTTAAGTACGTTGCTGTTTTGAGCAATGGCTCTTCAACTTGGGGTCGAGAGTTTAGAGAGATTCTATCATTATCACAGCATGATCAGCATTCCTAAGTGGCCAATCAGCATTTGTTGCACAATCCTCAGGATCTCTTGTCAGATATAGATCCAGAAGTAAGGCTTGCTGATCCCGGCGATCTGGGAGACGGGTCGGGAATGTTACTGTGTCAAGGAATGGGTTAGCAAAGTTATGAATCACTCTACCAGCTGTGTCAGCGTAGTTAGAGAAGCCAAGCAAATTTCTGTGGTGGGCGTTAGAGTTACTAAATACATGTATTTGGGCGCTAGTGTCAAGGGAGAGTGCTAAATCTATTCTGTCAGAGACATGGTTGTACAGTCCTGGGTTGATGGAGAGCAATAAAGAAAATATAGGTAGCTAATGCTATGTTGTAAATTTAGTTTAACACACACGAAGGCCTGGTCACCTGATTCTAGATTAGACATGGGGAGGGTGTTACAAATATAGACTCCAAGTCTGTTCCTGTTAAAGTCATTATGACAAAGTAGAAGATACCCAGACATGTTAAAGATGTTAGAGGGAATGGAGGAGTGCAAGTTAGTTTCACTTAGTGTTAAGATATCCGGGGAGTTTGCTAGGAGAAATGATTCATCATCATCTAAGTTAATTCTAAGTCCTCGAATATGTGTAAATGCAAGCCTCAAGGGAAGAGGCGTGAGTTTGTGTCTGGTTTGAACATTTTTTTGGATTGAGCTATCATTTCATTCTATTTAGTAGTTTCAGATCTAGATTGAGGTGCTAGGCAAAACGGATGTGCATAGCCACCATCATGCAACACGAGTAGACCATCAGCTGGCTCCTCATCAACAAGAATGTGGCCTTGGGAATGCTGACTAGAGATGAGTGCAGGGTGCCTTTCCATGCGTGACATGGCACTACAAATATCCCGATATTACACAACTGATGATAGAACAGCCACGATAAGCGTTATCAAAGAGTTAGGGCTCCTGTACTGTCAGTGGAAACAGCAACCAGCAACTGTCAAACTGGTACCCTCAAACCTGTCCGACAGGAGTGGCCCAGTCCAATCTTGTTAGCATATATGGTAAATAAGCACCCCCAAGATGCCCAGTTATAGAAGAGAATAAGGCAAATATGGGGGACGGCATTCATTGCCCGAGTTAGGAAACAAGGCTAAGCACTGGGCGTCTCTAATGAGTCCTTATGGCCGCACCTCTGCTCCTGGCTTATAGGCAAAGAAGGAATATGGACAGGCAGAGCCTGTCTACTCCTTAAGCAGTTGATTTGATCAAGTCACCAGCTCTGAAGAGGTTATCCAGGAATGAGGAGGCCTCCCTCTCCTGTTTGGTGCCAAGACGTATGAGGTCAGTGGCACAGGTTTACAAATCTGAGATTTCCTTATCCTAGATGGATGACCTAGCCAGATCTACTGGTCCATCAGCACTGAGAAGGTTTTCCCTGCACCTGGTTTTAAAGCCAAGTATTTCTATGCTCCTGCATGTAAAGTTAAGATTGATAGAGTTAGTATTAAAGAATTAGTATTTGCTTTGAAGTTACACTCCTCAGAATAGGATTAAGATTGGTTACGTTTTAAAAGAAGGTATGTATGAGTGTGGGGTGTAGATTAAAGGTGAATATCTACTAGGATTAAGAAAAGATCAAATATGGTTTGTGGATTAGTGACTAATTAGAAATTATAGTATAAGGATTGGGGTGTGTTTCAAAATGTGCTTTAAGTGTTAGCTTTCATGTAAAGATAATCACCAGTACTTTATCCCATCTAAGTGAAAGAAAGATATATTGCTAGTTAATATAGATCACTTATAATCTGGGCACAAATAGTGGCTAATAGGTATCTATTTTATAGATATTCTATAGAGTATAAATATAGGTTTAGCTAATGCATCCCTTAGCAATAGAAATCTATAGATGTTTAGTATTTATCGACTTTGAAAAGTTTATGACTGGAAGCTAACCCTCCTCTCAAGGTACATGCAAAGTATGTGATTTTATATTAGCTTGGGGAGATGAGCAATTGTTTGTTTTCCCAGTTGAAACAGGAGAGATGATATAACTTACAAGAATACAGCATTAATATACAATATAGATATACAGGGATTTGGGGAGGATTCAAGAGTATAAGGATGTTTAATGTTTATCATGCAAAACAGACAGGAGGTAAAGCATTAAAGCAGACATTTAAGAATAACATTTGTGCCAGTTATTTTAGTAACATACATCAGTAACAATATACATGTGGTCAGTTTAGGCCTTATATTTAAACATTGCATTTAGTCATAGAATGAGAAATTATGATTTCCAAAAAGAGGGAAGCCGTATAAGTAAATAAGAGCAGGAAAACAGGTTTGGTGAATAAGCAATAACTTAATTGCTCCTTAAGCAGTAGTTTGCACAATTTAGCAGTTTTTGTATGGTTTTGCCTTTATTTTTGGAGATATCTCATATTTTGTACTGTACTGTAATGCTTCAAGATATTTTGGTCTGTCAGATCACTGCAAAGCCTGTCTGGACAGCTGTTTTCGTGTTGGTTATGTCACACAAGATCAATGAAAGTTCTGTCTTTGAGTGGGATCATTGTGGATTACATTGGATAACAATCAGATTGTAATCTGAAAGTTATCCAGTTACTGAATCAAATGGAATTTGGTAATTGGATTAGTTCGGGATCAATCTGGAATTACAACCTTGTCTTCCCCACCCCCAAAAATATACATATATAGACATAAATCAATAGACATAAATCAATAAGAAGCAACCTATGGCACTATAGCCCTTTATAGCTTTTTTCTTTTTTTTACATAGGAGTCACCACTTATCAAGGCCCAAAGGTCACTCGAGGATAATGGTTAATGAGTGTACAGAAGTTAATGGCACAATATCCTAGTAATCGTTAGTAGTGGAAATTTGGTAAATTGGATTACTTAAGGGGGTGGCTCATCAAGAATTTGTTTATGTTGGACTTGAAAATGGTCAACTTATAGTCAGCTGGAAAGCAGGCAAATGGAAGAGAATTCCACAGGCATGCAGGTCTAAGAAAGAAGCTTTGATCATGGAATATACGTTTAGGGTTAGGCACAGAAAAGAGTGGGGGAAATTATTGATAGTGGTTTCAGTTAGACAAGTGTTTTTCGTGAAAGTTTGGTGGGGGGGGGACCATAGATTGGAGCTCAGACAGGCACTTGCCATGAAAATAGTGATAGAGTAAAGACAGGCTCGTAACGTGTCTTCTGTGGGAAAGAGGTTGCAGGGAAAAGAAAAGGGCACCCCCACCAGGTTTTGAAGTCTATTTTGAACTTTGTCAAAGTATGATAAGAGTTTTCTAGCAGCTCCTGCCCAGATGTGGCAACAGTACTAAATCTGTGGATGTACCTGACTCTTCCTTAGGTAGAGAATTGCATCAGCAGTGAGATATCTACTGGAGTGCTAGAAGGGTCCCACCATTTTTCCAGCCCAGAAGCTTGTCAAAACATGGACCTTCCCAAGATGAGAGTCATTCATTTCAATTGATGCCAGATAGGAGATCAGAGCGTTGATGATATAAAGATAGAAGCTTGGTTTTAGATGCATTAAAATTAACCAGACACTTCTTTCCACATTGCACCACATACTCCAGATCAGAGGAGGGAGAATCAGAGAGAACTTGGTCATTTACGGCCTTGGATGTGTTGACATAGATGGTAATGTTATCAGCATAAATGCCTTCGAATGATCTTAGGATGTGATTTGGAAGATCATTGATGTAGATCAGTAAGAGAGTTGGACCCAAGATGGGCCCCTGAGGGTCTCCGGCATTAATACTGTGAGCTTCTGATTTCTGCCCATCAACCACTACTACCTATCAGAGAAAAATAACTTAACAATTGAAAAAACATTTCCAGCTACACCGTAGCTGGAGATCTTGTGAAGTGGGCCTTTATGCCATACCCCATCAAAGGTCTTTTATATGTCAAGAGCAACTGCTCTAGAAAGGAAGCCTCCATTGAGAGATTCGCTAATCCTATGAAATATAACCGTTACCACATCTGCTGTAGATCTAGCAAAACGGAGACCATATTGCATGTCACTAAGAAGGTTATTTTTGCTGAGATGGTTGACTACTTCTCCATTTAACACAGATTCCAGCAACTTACTCATGATTCACAGGAGATTTATTGATCTATAGTGAGAGGAAGATGACCGATCGCCTGAATTTATAAATACAGGGCACACTGATGAGGTTTTCCAGGATGTTGGGAACAATTCTCTTTAAGACAATGCTTAAACAGCTTTGTAAGTATGGGAACTAGTTCTGGTTGAAGTTTTTTCAGCACTATAATTGAAATGCCATCAGGGTCAATTGCTTTATGGGAATCAAGGTTTTTGATTAGCTTGGCAACATCACACACAGATATTTGTATGTTGCATAGTGTGTTTTCTGATAAAAGAGGAAATATGATAGGTTTACGGCCTAAGTCGCAAGGGTATAATTAGTTGCAAAGTTTTTGGCAAAAAGTTTGGCTTTGTCTGATGCTAACGAGATTATCTCAGGTCCATTGACGATGGTTGGGATAGAGCACATGATTCTGTTGAGGATCCTGTTTGCTATTTGTCAAAACTGGTGGTAATCAAGCTGTTGCTTAGCTACTTTGGACTTAACGGACTGAGCATACAACTCTCTCGCATTCTTTATTACTCTTTTACAGTGATTGCTGGCAGTCCTAGAATTGGATTTAGTCTCAGTACAGCTTCCTGTTTTTCTTTTATCCTCTTTCTTTATGGAAATATTATCTTTTTAAAAGTTTCTTCTCTGTATAATATGTGTCTTTACTCCCCTCTTCTGAAGAGAAGAGTTTGGCTCCCCTATCCTGAAATATTGTAGTCCCTTTTGAACTGAAAGCATAATAAAATTTAATTGTAATTTTTTTTCATCCCTTTGTTATTTTAACTTATTCTATAAACTTAGTTTGTGTTTTTAAATGTATTTATAGTGTATTTTAATCCACATTTCTAAACTCCAATTCCTATCTGAATTCATTTTAACTGGCGAGTCTACTCCCCATGTTATACAATAAAATATAATAATGAAATTTTGTAAGATAGACTGGCATTTAAAAAAAAAGTTTGTATCTATTTAAAATTTTAACCATCCCTTAATCTGCCTTTAAAATAGATATTACTAAAAAAATTAATTTATTTTATTGCATCATTTTATTCTATTTCTATATTCTGTGCTATCAACCCGTTAAACTCTATTTCCCAAATTTTTCTCGCATGTCATTTGTTTATAATATATTATTAATAGTTAGCAATATATGTATATACACAATAGAAAAATTGAAAATATGCATCTCTTTTCTAGTATTCATCACCTTTGGTAAATGAGTTTGTATGTTTTAAATTATTAATACAGAAGTCGAAAATTATACTGTTTCAATTAAATAAAAGAAGGAAGTATTTAAATCAAAACACGCATTTGGCTCTTAAGGCAGATCCTCCCTCTCTTCTTCTTACTGCTTTCAAATAAATGCTAATCTTTGCACCCCAATTCATTCCACGTGGAGACATTTGTCTTTTAGCTAGACCAACATGGGTCATTTGAAGAACACCAAGTTAAGTGCATCTATTTATCTGTGTTGTGTGGAACCTCTTTATGTAGATCTAGTCTCACCATTTCTTTTATTTTCTTTGCTTTATATTCTCTTACATATTCAAATAATTATTAACATCCTGTCTATTTATTTTAAAATAAATTAGTTGCTAGAGCAGATTGGTTTTCTCACAGTACTTGAACGATAAAATTTCTTGTAAATGTTAGCGGGGAATCTATCTTCAATCCTGCGCTTATTTATGAAGAATATAGAAAAACTTTAAAGTAAGATACTCAATATCTTCATCCATGCGGGGGCACAGAAATACCTGGTGTATAAACCAGGTGCACGGTTTACCTTCTTGGTGTGATGGACCCGTAGATCTTGTTAGATCATCCATCTAAGAGAAAGAAAACTGATAACAAAACTGAGAAAGGGAGGCCTCCTCAGTTATGGTTGACAACCTTCCTGGAGCTGGTGATTCGAACAAATTCCCGGCTTGCAAACATAACTTGCTTAAGGAGTAGATCGGCTCTTTCTATCGCCGGTTTTCACACTTCTTCTTTGCCTATTAGCCAGGCAAGAGGTACAATACCAGGGACTCACCAGAGTCACCCTGTGCTTGGCCTTATTTCCTGACTATTTTAAATTTCTCTTTTTCTCTCAGAAACTGAGAAAATTTGCTTGCATGCTACTTGTGCTCACTAGACTTGTTTGGGACAGTCTTGTCTGAGAGGTTGAGGGTAATCGATTGACAGTTTGTCCGGCTGCTGTTTCTGACTGACTGTACAGGAGCGGTAACTCTTTGGTAATGCTTAGACTGGCTGCTCTATCATCAGATGTATAATATCAGGATAGTTGTAGTTTCATGTCATGCATAGAAAGAGACCCTGCTTGCTATATCTGGTTGGCTTTCATGAGACCACACATTCTAGACTGGACTCGGCTAATGGACCACTGTGTGTGTATACTTGGCGTCAAAACAGACTCACTTTGCTCAATCCTCTTCCCCTAACCTTACATTAAACGTAAACATAATTAAATAACAACCCAAACAAATATCACAATAAAACCAGACAACTACCCAAACAAAACCAATTCGCCTCTGCCCTTGAGGCTCGCTCTCACAAATATCCGTAGGCAATATAGATGATGTAGAGTCTTACCTTTTAGTAAACTCCTCGGATATCTTAGCATTAAGTGAAACAAACTTACACTCTAAAATCCCCTGCATCTACTTTAACATTACAGGATACCTCCCTCTTTGCTGTAAGGACTTGGATAGATGTATGCACGCACTTAAAGTCTATATTCGTAGCACCCTCCCTTTAATTAGAGAGAGAAATCTTGAATCGGATGACCAGGCTTTTATGTGCTTTCGACTAACATTTCATTACTGCGTTAGTTACTTATATTTTCTCTGCTGTTTTTCCTCAAGTCAGGATTGTACTCTAATCGATCATGCTTCTGATAGTATAGATGTAGCACTCTCCTCGGATAGTAATGCCAAATTGGCTTGGTTTCTCAGGTTACACAGATGTAGCTGGACGCTCCACTAATAGACAGTAATGTTTCCAACTGGCCTACCAGATCGTGAACATTTCTAGACCTATTCCTCACCACACTACCTGAGGACTGTGTGACTAATGCCCAAAGTCCACTTGGAAACACAGACCACTTAGTGGTATCAGTTGACATCACATTTAAATCCCAACCTCAAGGTGAGGAATCATTGCTCAAAACCACAATGTACTACAACAGGGCTTACTGAGAAACCATTAGAGAACACATCCGAGATGCCCCATGTACCGATATCTTCTCTCTTCCTATGGAACAGGGTGCCAATGAGACAACTGAATGGTGCAAAGTCCCTCAGGAGCCCATCTTGGGCCCAACTCTCTTACTGATATACATCAATGATCTTCCAAATTACATCCTAAGATCATTCGAAGACATTTATGCTGATGACATTACCATGCTATGGCACAAAGACAGCATGCATTCCGCCAGTTTGTACGTCATAAGTCAAATACAAATAGGCAAAATTCGTAGATGCTAGAAATCATTGTAAGAGAGAAATAGTGACAGCCAAAAGAAAGCATGCTGAAATAATCAGGGAACGCATAGAATCGTCAAAGATAGGAACTCGTGATTTCTGAAAAATTGATACTAGTGTAGTGAATAAAGGATATAATCAGTAATTCCTCGACTGAGCAACAACCAGAAGGTTGCATGTACGGTAACAGAGAAGGCAGAACTGCTGTCCTGGTGATTGCCTCTAACTCCACCTTAGAGCCAACAAACAACCCCCTTCCAAATTTCCCTATGTGGACTGAAGCCACATTAGATGATGTAAAAGTCACCCCTTCTCATGTCTGCGATATCATAAAAAACTTAGACACCTCCAAAGCGTGTGGGTCTGATCTCATCTCTGCTATACTAATTAAGAAATGTTTAACTGAGCTAGCCCCCATACTTTTCAAGCTCTACAATAAATGCCTTGCTGAATCTTGCTTCCTTAATAGCTGGAAGACGGCCTCTGTGGTATCAATATACATGAATTCTGATAAAAGAACAGACCCTCTCAATTATCGCCCCATTAATCTCTTCCTCCTCTTCACTAAAATCTTTGAAACCTTAATTAATCAAACACTAGTTCACCACCTCGCAAACGCAAACCTTCTCTCTGGCAAACAGTATGGATTCAGGCAATGTCGTTTGACAAAGTCTGGCACAAAGGGCTTCTAATGAAAATTAAATTGTACGTTATAACTAGACGTATACTAAATATAATTAGATCCATCTTAGACAATAGAAGCATACAGGTTATCATTGATGGACATACATCCAAGCAGCATAACATTAATGCGGGAGTGTCTTAGGGGTCGATCCTTGGACTACTATTATTCCTGATATTCAAAAACGACTTCCCTGATAATATTGTGTCCGAGATGGGTATATTTGCTGATGATACAATGCTCTATAACATGCATTAGGAAAGAACAGATATACATAAATCTAAAACAATGGCAAAATCATTAGAAAATAACCTTCAGACCATAGTTGAATGGGGACGCAAATGGCTGGTAATATTTAATGCTAGGAAAACTGAGCTGCTCTCCTTTAACAATTACAAGACACCTCTCGAACTGTATATATCGATGAAAAATAACGCCCTACCTGAGAATTCTTCGTTCAAACTCCTTTTTAGGGACTATTTTACCATATTTTACTTTGTGGGCAATATGAACTGGAACAAATACATAGAGGACATTGCACAGACTGCTGCAACGATGGTGGGTCCTCTCTATCGAGCTAGAAGACTACTCACACCTGAGAGTATCCCGTACCTCTACAAGGTCACCATTCGCTCATGCATGAGTATTGTTGCCACATCTGGGCTGCTTCATCTACCACTAACCTCTCCATCTTGGATAGGTTCCAAAAAAGAGTTGTCAATCTAATCGTTACCACTTTATCAAATGAGCTCCAGCTCTTGTCCCATCATCACAATGTTGCGTCTCTCTGCCTGTTTTAATGGAATGTGTTCTGATGAACTCGTTGCACTTGTACCCCGTACAAACCCCTTTAGCAATAAGAACTCACCCCTCCACTGTTGAGGTCCCTAGATACCAAAAAGTTTTCTATTCTAATAGTCTTTCCCTTGAACAGCTGAACTTTGGAATTCCCTTCCTGCTACCTGCTTTCCTGGTCGTACTGATATGCAGAAATTTAAATGCAACATAAACCTACATCTTGCTAATCTTTCCTAGACATGGTCTCAAAAAGTATCCTTTTTCGTCCAAGTGGTGATATGCCTTGTTATGAGTTAACATTAAATAAATAAATAAATAAATAAAGCTAGTAGAGTGTATATGTGAGTATATTTATCATACAAGTGAATGTTAAACATAAAAAATGATATACATGAAAAGTAATTATAAAATGCTGAATAGGTGTGGGAGACTGACATATGGATCTGCAGAATAGATTTCCATATAGGGGTCAAGGAGTCGGGAGTCGAAATCGGGAGTGGGAGTCGGGAGTCGGAATCGGAGTTAGAGTCTAAGATATCAAAGGAATCGGAGTCAGAGTCGGCATTCTAGGAATTCAAGGAGTCGGAGTCAGACTTTCACCATCCAACTCTGCAACCCTGGTTACAACGACATTCACTCAGGTCAGTTTGAGCTGGCTTTTTCCCAGGCCTGCATCAAATCCAAACTATGGCGGATCATGCACAGCGTTGAACACATGCCAGTGTCTAAAATGTGTCTTCAACCAAATCTGATGATGATGGGTTACAAAAAATGGAGCTTGTATATTAAACGACACTTGTGAAATATGGCAGCAAAACTTTATGTAGTACTTACTTGGTATTGAAAAATATTACCAAACACCAAAAATTATGGAAAATGAAAAAGTAGAATTTTAATTAAAAAAAAACAAAATTAATTTAACGATTTTACACTGTTGATGCCAAGGAGAGATGATCAGTGAATCTCAAGTCATTAACAAGACAAAACTCTGATAAAGGAAAACTTCTTTAGACTATGATATGCACTTAAATTTTATAAATAAATATAGAAATACTTGATCATTTTTCATAAGTTTTGGTGTACGGTTATATTTTTCAATACTAAGTAAATATTTCATAAAGCTTTATTCTATTTTTAACTGCCATATTTCAGTAGGAGAGTTGGAAAGTCATAAACAAGTCTTTAGAGTCACTTTATCAGTTGATTTCACTTTTTATGGCTAATTAGATAAATTAAAAGGAAGATATTTTATGCTATTTAAATATATAAGAAAAAGATATTTTATGCTATTTAAATATATAAGAAAAAGATATTTTATGCTATTTAAATATATAAGAAAAAGATATTTTATGCTATTTAAATATATAAGAAAAAGATATTTTATGCTATTTAAATATATAAGAAAAAGATATTTTATGCTATTTAAATATATAAGAAAAAGATATTTTATGCTATTTAAATATATAAGAAAAAGATATTTTATGCTATTTAAATATATAAGAAAAAGATATTTTATGCTATTAAATATATAAGAAAAAGATATTTTATGCTATTAAATATATAAGAAAAAGATATTTTATGCTATTTAAATATATAAGAAAAAGATATTTTATGCTATTTAAATATATAAGAAAAAGATATTTTATGCTATTTAAATATATAAGAAAAAGATATTTTATGCTATTTAAATATATAAGAAAAAGATATTTTATGCTATTTAAATATATAAGAAAAAGATATTTTATGCTATTTAAATATATAAGAAAAAGATATTTTATGCTATTTAAATATATAAGAAAAAGATATTTTATGCTATTTAAATATATAAGAAAAATATATTTTATGCTATTTAAATATATAAGAAAAAGATATTTTATGCTATTTAAATATATAAGAAAAAGATATTTTATGCTATTTAAATATATAAGAAAAATATATTTTATGCTATTTAAATATATAAGAAAAAGATATTTTATGCTATTTAAATATATAAGAAAAAGATATTTTATGCTATTTAAATATATAAGAAAAAGATATTTTATGCTATTAAAATATATAAGAAAAAGATATTTCATGCTATTTAAATATATAAGAAAAAGATATTTTATGCTATTTAAATATATAAGAAAAAGATATTTTATGCTATTTAAATATATAAGAAAAAGGCCTTATAGCAACAAATGTTGATTAATTCAGATTTGGAATAATAATAATAATATTAATAACAATAATAATAATAATAATAATAATAATAATAATAATATTAATAATATTAATAATAATAATAATAATAATAATAATAATAATAATAATAATAATAATAATAATATTAATAATAATAATAATAATAATAATATTAATATTAATAATAATAATAATAATAATAATAATAATAATAATAATAATAGATTTATATCAAATAATTACTAGTGTTCCCTAAATGGATTAAAAATACTACTGAAATTGTCAAAAAATTACACTTTTACACAAATATCTTAAAGTACACTAGTTTATACACACTCTCTGAATGTGTATACCGTGCACTGGACAAGGTGGGAAGCTAGTATAGTAGCCATTGATATATTGAAAACATTTGCTGACGTCTGGCATTAAGGTTTTCTCATAAAAATTAAATCATATGGTATTACTAATATGTTTCTGAATTCATAAGATGAGGATTTAAAATTTTGATTATTCAGACTATTTTTCTTATCTTGAATATTAACACAACATTTTGGACGACATAACCTCTGACTTCTTCAGATGTATCTTGTTGAGCTCTGGAATCTACACAGAATTTCAAACAGGACCTAGCATTCTCTTGTTTTGTCAGCCATAGGATAGAAGTTTTAAGTAATTCACAATTGTAATCTTCATATCGCCCACACTAAGGATTTAAATTTGTGCAAGGATCTGTGATGCAATGGATAAAGTACTATGGAAATTCAATTTTAAATGACACTCTTTTAGAGGTTGAAGATTTGATCCTCAGTACGAGTGATATGAAGACTAATGCCAATGAAAAGAAAGTATGCTATCCTCATGGATTAAATAAAGGGTTCCATTCAAAATTCCATGCTTATTTTCAAGTTCAACGAAAATGTTCCCGAGTTTGACAAGATACACCTGAAGAAGGTCGGAACATTGGCACAATGTTGTGTGAATAACACAATAGTCCAAATAATCCAAATGATACAAATTAGCTCTTTCTTAGACGAGAGAAAAATCCAGATTGTTTTTGATGGCTATACATCCAAACAATATGACATTAATGCGAGTGTTTCCGAGGGGATGAGCCTTTGACCTTTTTTGTTTCTGATATTGATAAACGACATCTCTGATGAAATTATGCTTGAGATGGGTATATTTGCTGATGACACCACTCTTTATACTAGACGTGGTAAAAACAAATATGCACATATTCAAGCCAGTGACTGAAACCTTAGAAAATGACCTTCAGTCTGTAGTGGAATGGAGATGTAAATGGATGGCAACGTTTAATGCTATTAAGATGAAGTTTCTTTCCTTCAACAACTGCAAAGAACTTTTCCAGACACCAGTTATCATCGATATTAACAACTCTAGCTGAGCATTCATCATTCAAACTTCTCTGGCACATCCATAGGTAACATGAATTAGAACAATTACAGTGAAGACATTGCCAATGAAAAAAAAAAGTGGTCTCCCTCTACCATGTTAGAAAAATATATTTGACAGTATTCTATATTTCTATAAAGCCACCATTCACCCATGCATCGAATATTGTTGCCACATGAGCCAGTGAATCAAGCATTAGTCTGTCCAATTGAACAAGGTCAAGAAAGAGCCTCAAATCGAATTGGGCCCACACTGTCAAATAAGGTCCAACCCCTATGGCGATGCTGCAATATTGCATCCCTGTGTAACACCTTTCCTGATGAAGTTGGCTAGGACCCCTTTTGTCTGGAAACTTCGGCTCAGATCGTCTGTTTCTTCTCAGAGGGTCGTTACATTAAATCATGTATGCTGAAAGCGAATATCAAAGCCGCAGGCAGAAAAAAAAAACAGACACATGAAATTCTACTCTAGAGGATTAATTCACGAAATTATGTACAAATGTTTTTACAAATATCATTCAGTTCTTAGTAAGTTTTTCAAAGTCTCAAATCTCTCTTCACAGACAGTGTCACACGGGTGGAGGAGGGGTCACGTCTTCAGGGAACGGTGGGCTTACTTTGAATTTCGTGCACAAACTCTCGCTGGCAACTGCTTCGAAACTCCTTCGGAAACTGACTAATTTCGCACAACACCAGCATTAATAGTAGTGTGTGTGTGGTCAGGGTGGAAGTCTCCCAAGCCAATCAGATCATGCCACGACATTATGGAAAAAACCCAGACTGCGGGTGTGCAATTCAGCCTGCAATCTGAGATTCGAGTCAGCATTAAAATCCCATGACCCCTAAGGTCACCACTGTCAGTCCGACATCTGGCTTTTGAGTTCGTCAAGGCCAGACAGTGTTATGTTATTGTTCTAAGTTCCTGTCATCCATTTTAAATGCAAAATATATTTCTCTGACTTCCAAACAATACTATTTTGATAATGAAATAAAATATATATTTATATTCTCTATTTTAAATCCTCGGGATATCTGCCATTACCCGGGATTGATTAAAGCTATCTTAGCATACCTGGCTCCTCTATGAGGGCAAATTGCTCTCTCAGGTTGATCACGTCACACCTGTACTTATTCTATAAGTATTTAATGGAATGTGCTCCAATGAACACTGAGATGAGTATATTTACACATTGTTTTTACTGGTAAAAAAAAACATTACAAATTTAAAAATAAAATGCATATAAAATACGTTGATAAGCCAAATTACAATGCAATATTATGTAAATAAACAAATGATAATTTCCAAATTTTTAAGAATTTGTTGCAAAAAAAATGAGTAACTATTTACTTTAATTTTCCAGTTCTGGTTCGATGTTTTCATTTCTTAAATCAATTTTGAGAAGGACTATTTTTTCCTGGTGATTCGGATTGGTGACTTGGATTTATTGCATTTTGCATTCAAACTTTTCATATATTTCCTGGTTTATGTACTGTTTTTTTTTTCTTTTAGTTTGATTAATTTCTGTAAGTTTATAAAATGTATATCAAGTTAAAAAAATATTCGTTAGATTTATGTGAGATTCAAATTCAGGTATTGATATTGTAATGACTACTTCCTGAGAAATGTGTACTCTGCCTATTCCTTTTTATCAATCAATCACATGTTTTTATTTGTGTACTAACAGACACACTCCAAAAGACTAATTTTTTAATAGTTAATATATATATATATATATATATATATATATATATATATATATATATATATATATATATATATATATATATATATTTGTCGTAAATCCAACAAAAATTGTTTTTGTTGATAGTAGTTTACATAAATCGAGAAATCTTGATTACAGCGGGACACCATACATTATTTCATTATTTTAATTTTACTTTTTACTTTCATTCTCTCAAAATAATGTATATGTGTGTGTGTTTTTATCATTAATGGTTATCTCTCAGCTCGGTTGAGAATACGTGCAGGTGGATGATAAAGTAAAAAACAAAAATGGCAGATGTTGACCGATTTTTTTTTCTTTTGATCAATAGGCATTCAACATTTTTGCGATGCCATTTTAATTTGTACTGCGTTCAGTCAGATTTCATCACAGTTGAAATGTTGTCGCAACAACAAAGCTGGTGTAAGCAAATCAATGAGATGTATTTCAATAATGTGAAGAAATGTCTTCTTCCTGTGATGGCACACAAGGATGAGCTGACTGACATAGACTATAGAAATTAGGGTACTTGTGCAGTTTACAATCCAATCTCCAGCAACTTCACATTGGCATCTCCTGGCAGGTCTCATAAGTAATTGGAAGATGCTGAAGCAAAAACTGCCAGATGATAAATTCAAAACACAGCTTCCTCCCTTTCCTATGTAAAAAATGATTTAGTTTTTTGTTATGTTCATGAATTTGTTGAGGATAGGGCATTATCAAAAGCAAAAAAGATAATCCAGATAAAAATAATTAATCAGCCGAAATAAACATGTTTACTCAATTTATACAGCTTCTTTTAGCAAAACGTTCTTGGACTATTTGAACTCTTATTCATTGCCAAACTCTATTTTTTGTTGTAGTAACAAAGATGTCAATCAAAATTAATCATTTTATATGCACGAACTTTGTAATTCTTTCATTTGATTTTTATCCTCAACAAATTCAACAAGATACCCATAAATTAATAATTGTACTTGTGATGGCACTATTACAAAATTTTTTCTGATTCTGATACAATTACTGATTCTGTTTTAATTTATTGGTTCGATGCCATTACCGATTCTGATTCTTTTAAAATCATGAAATATTTTACTATAAAGTTGTTTTTCTTTACAATACCGTAAAACTCCATGTAATATAAGGTATATATTTTTGCAAAGTAAAACTCCATGTAATATAAGGTATATATTTTTGCAAAGTAAAACTCCATGTAATATAAGTATATATTTTTGCAAAGTAAAACTCCATGTAATATAAGGTATATATTTTTGCAAAGTAAAACTCCATGTAACATAAGGTATATATTTTTGCAAAGTAGAAATCCACCTGTGTGGGTGATCTATAGAGTTTTTTTGTTTTTTTAAAGTTTAAAGCCAATACATATTTACCATTTGATCTTTAGTACGAGCAATAAGTAATTGTCTTAAACAAAAACAAACCAAATAATAAATAATTAACAGAATCATTTTTGGCATTGGAAAATAGGCGCAATTTTTTTTTCGATTCAGATATTTCAAAAAGTTCTGATTTTTTCAATTTCAAAATCCGATTAATCGTACCAACACTAAATTATACACCCACAATGCTTTTAAACCACTAGGGATTGCTAAAAACTTAAACAAGTAATTGAATAAATAATTAAAAAATTAATGAATGTAATTAAACTGGTGCTTGCATTTATCATGATGACTGTCACTTGAATTTACCTGCTAATGCATAATTAAGGGCAAATTTAATCAAAATAAGATACATTAGAATAAAGAGACTGCAACCAGCAGGTGCAGTGTGAAAGATTGATGGCACGTTATGCAGAATCATTTGTTTGCTGCCCAGTAAATTAGTCTGACAGCAGCAACATTATCTGCTTTCCTCTCACGATTTTCTACAGATTAAAATAAGCACTGGTAAAATGATAGTTGCATGTGTATAAAGTTTAATGTATTTGTAGATTGAAGATAGTAATGATAATAATAATACTAAAGATGATAATAATAGTAAAAGTAATAATTATAGTAGTAACGATAATAATAATAAAGATCATAATAATAATAATAGTAAAGATAATAATGATAATTTTCTGTCTTTCTTTTCAGATCATCTTTACACAGAAAACTCCACGAGTCCTGCCATTTTAGTGCCTTGGTATCTCACTCAAACTGCCCATGAAGTTTCTCAGTCAACTTTTCTGCTTTGATTCTTTCCTTATACTTCTGTTTATCTTCCATTCATTCTTTGTCTAGTTCTTCCTCTTTCGCCCATGCTGCAAGTAACACTTCATGATTGTTAGCCAAGTAATCCCAATCAACCATCTTCCTCCTTTCTTTGTTTCGATATACAGTGTGAGCACATTAGAATTTGGGTGAGGTGTTCCATACTTGACTAATAATTTCTGTGTGTCGCTATCCAGCTTTTTTAATTTTTTCCTGTGTCCATCCTACAAAAGCTGCACTGTATCGAATTACAACAACAGCTCATGAATCTGTGAACAAGTTCCTATTATTCAGTCAAGATTTTAGGAGCAGTTTGAGTCTCTTCGTATACATTTCTTTCGTCTTCTCTTTTATTTCATTGCAGAGCATCATGTCAAGTTCAAACACTTCCAGATATTTATTTCATGGCTGCTCTTTTCCTTCATTTAAGAATAACTACTACACATTTGAGAAATTCCAAACTCCATATCTATGTCTTCAGTCCACTGCTATACAATTTGAACCAAAGAGTTAATTTCCTTTTCTGTTTTACCAAACAATTTCAGATCTTCCATAAATAAACATGTGGCTGATCTTCGGTCCATTCTTCTCCAGTTGCTATACCATCTTTATCTCTCTCTTGGTATGAGTGCTATTATGAATAAAAGTGGCACAAATATTTGAGACCTTAATTAACCATGCTCTAGTCCAGCACCTTACAGATGCTAAACTTCTGACCGACCATCAATATGGATTTAGACAAGCCCGTTCCACGGCAGACATCCTCACTGTAATCTCTGAACGCATATACCATTCACTGGACAAAGCGGGAGAGGGCAGAGCGGTAGCTCTAGATATATCTAAGGCTTTTGACAGGGTATGGCATGAGGGTCTCCTCAGGAAGATTAGATCTTACGGTATCACTGGTAGAATACTTAACATAATTAAATCCTTCTTAGATAAGAGAAAAATCCAGGTTGTCCTCGACGGTCGTACATCTAAACGATATGGTATAAATGCGGGAGTGCCCCAGGGATCTATCCTAGGACCTCTGCTGTTCCTGATATTCATAAATGACCTCCCCGACAAAATTACCTCTGAGATGGGTATATATGCTGATGACACCACACTCTATAGCAGGCACGACAGGAAAACAAATGAACATATATCTAAAGTAATGGCAGAAACACTAGAGGATGACCTCCAATCAGTAGTGGAATGGGGACAAAAATGGATGGTAACGTTCAATGCCACCAAGACAAAACTGGTTTCATTCAATAATTACAAGAAACCTTCTCTACCACCTATAGCAATGGCCAACGACTCTTTATCTGAGAGTATGTCTCTCAAGCTCCTTCGCCTAACGTTCACAGGAAACATGAGTTGGAACAATTACATCGAGGGCATTGCCAGGGCCGCTGCAAGGAAGGTGGGCTCTCTCTACCGTGCTAGAAAACTTCTAACACCCGAAAGTATCCTGTACCTCTATAAGGCCACTATTCGCCCATGTATGGAGTATTGCTGTCATATTTGGGCCGGTGCATCGGCTACTAGTCTCTCGCTCCTTGACAGGGTTCAAAAGAGAGTCGCAAATCTGATAGGCCCTAAACTGGCATCTAAACTTCAGCCTCTGTCCCATCGTCGAAACGTTGCATCCCTCTGCCTGTTCTACAAGTATTATAATGGTGAATGCTCTGAAGAACTGCAAACACTTGTGCCCCCACGGCGTGAACACCCTCGACAGACCCGACAAGCTGCAAAATCCCACCCCCACACTGTAGAGATCCCTAGATGTAAAAGATCTTTCTACGCCAGTAGTTTCTTCCCCAGAACTGCTAGACTTTGGAATTCCATTCCAGGTCACTGCTTCCCCAACTGTACTGACATGCATAAGTTCAAGTGTAACGTGAACCAACATCTCGCTGCCCTAATCCCTACAGTAGATGTTTCCCCTGATAGTAGCCCCCTACATCAAAGTGGCAATGTGCCTTGTTTGGGGTGAAAATGTAATAAAAAAAAAAAAAAAAAAAAAAAAAGAATCTCCTTGAAAGATACCATGTTTGATGGATTCCTGTTAAAGATTGCAACCAGTACCCATAAATTCCATCAGATCCAGGTCCTTTCCATGTATGCATGAACTTCATTTGTTTCCTCAAATCTTCAACAAAAATGTGGATAGCTTCTTGTTTATGTCCATCTAGTCTTTCACTTACTCTAGCGATCCATTCAACATCAACCTTGTGGAAAGTCTCTCTTGACCATGTACTTGACCAAAACTTTGTAATTTCTTGAGGGTTAGGAGCCACTTGACTTGAAAAGAAAGACAGAAAATCATATTTGCTGCTCAAGAGCAGACATAAAATATAAATGCAATCAGTAGAAACATCTTTGGGAAGAACACGTTTGATACGTGCAAGCTGTGTGGTGTAACTTTTAAAACAGTATCACACATTGTTAGTGCATGTTCTACACTTACTCAAAAAGAGTACACGCGTCACCATAACAAAGTATGTGCAAATCTGCATTGGAGTTTGTGCCAAAAGTTTGGAATCCAAGTGATGGACGAGTGGTTCCAATATCACCCAGAAGCAGTAGTGGAAAATGAGGACGTTAAGATTTTCTGTGATTTTATGGTTCAGTGTGACCGAAAGATAACTCACAGGAAACCGAATATTGTAGTTGTGAACAAAAAGACCAATGAATGCCAAAGTTTTTATGTGTTCAAATGACATTAACTTAGCAGATTACTCATAAAAAAACATAACTCAGAAGTACACTTCTTTTTTCCCCTGTCGGATGATTCACTGAAGTGACAATATATTTGCCCACTGCTCATATTTCGTCCAGCTAAGTTCTGTGACATGAGGTCAGTTTCTTTACCAAACAGACTAGTTCTGTTAGTGTGCCTCTACATATATATTTGGTAAGTCTTTCATTATATCCACATGTTAGGAAGGTTGACATGGATGCATATTTTGGTGTATTATTTATGAGTGTAAATAAATCCTGTTACATTTTTATAAGTAAAGTTTCTGTTTTTTTTGTTTTGTTAATTTGTTTTGTTTTATTTTTTACTATTTGCTCACTACCAATTGGCCAAGAGCCACTCAAGGATAAGACAGAAATGGTTGCCAACCAAAAGATGAGAAACAGTATGGGAGTATTAACATTGATCAGTTTACTGCATTTGATTGCTTATGAGGTGGTCCATAAAAATTTGTTGAAATTGAATTTGAAGACAAGCAAGTTGTAACAAGCAAGGAATCAGTCTTGCAGTAATGTGAAGAGCAATTAAGAAAATGAAAACTTCTGATATCTGGTTGATTTTTACTCAGTTCTGTAACATAGTGCAGGCGGCTATATGCAAATACCAAGATGTGAGCGAAATGGCGTCATGGTAAGGAAAAAGAAGACAATAAAAAAGCACGTTCGAGAGGATGATCACTTTAGAGATGTGGATGGCGTTTGAGAGCATGTTTGAAAAAATTATCACATAAGAAATGTCACAGCCGTAATGAAAAATAATAATGAGAAGAAAATTGTCGCTGTACAAAAAAAATAGAGGGTGACGTTCTTTTCTATTCTTTGTCTACTTTGTAACTGAGGCTACAATGTGGTGGTTTCTTTACGGTGTTAGAATTTGATTGTGGTATAGAACTTTGTTTTGAATTACGTCTATGGAAACGGTGACAGAGGCATGACGAATATAGTATAAATTATTTAATAACAATACTACAAGTATCTTTTCATTTTCAAAATATTTGTAATGATGTAATACCTGCAGGTCAGGTTGACATGCAATATTTGCAGAGTCTAAACAATAAACATTATCATTTAAAAAGAATTCTGACTCGAAATATTCTGATACCGGAAATGTTTATATCAAATTCTTAGTCAGATTTAGTTTTTATTGCGATGATAAGTTATGAAGTGTTTCTAATCAAGCGAGATAAAAAAAAAAGTATCATGGGTGTGGGTTTAATTCACACGTGCTTTCGTTGTAATTTAATGTGCCTTTATCGGCAATTTGACAAATAAAAATTAGCTTTATGCAAAGCATAAAAGTATGTAAATAATAATGCCACTTTTTCACAGCGGCAGATGGAGGAGGGGAGCTATTCTAAATATTAGAAATTATGCCAACATTTATAATTTACTGGCGTTTATGTTTTTCATGAGGCTAATTTTTTTGTCAAATGTGACGTCACACATACACACACTATTATTATTATTATTATTATTATATAAACCACATAAAGTGTAAGGGAACACAATTTTTGCAGATTCATAAAAATCAGTTTTTTATTTGCAGCATACAATTGTTTTAGAAGGATGACCACATCAAGAAATTGAATGTCATACATTTTGAACATTACACATATCTTGGTGGTAGGCCGAAACAATTGTGTGCTGTGAATAAAAAACTGAGTTGTTTTTAATGAATTTGTGAGGATTTTGTTCATATATTTGATGTGATTTATATAAAATAAACATATTTATTATATCTCTATGGAACTATTGGAAAAACTCTGCATTATATATATATATATATATATATATATATATATATATATATATATATATATATATATAGGGTGGAATGATAAAATTGTCGCCCTAGAAAAGACGAAATAATTCTATTTTTGCTTGTTGAAAACAGGTTTTTTTTTTCAGTTGAACAATAAATTTTGATTGTAAAGTTCAACTTACAGTTTTAATTTTCTTTTTTTTCTCTTAATAAAATAAAAAATTACAATTAACTTTACCAAAATGATCCAAGATGGTAAAACTAAAGAAAACATCTATTTATCACTATTGAAATGGTTGTAAAAATGAAATGAAAGAATATCAAAATTGGATCGAATTTATGTTTCTGAATTTTTGAAATGAGGATTGATTATTCGTATTATTTGGATTCTTCAGACTATTGTTCTCATCTTGAGTGTTATTTTCACAACTTTTTGATCGATGTAACCTCTGACCTTCTTCAGGTGTATCTTGTTGAATTCGGGAATGTTTCTGTTGAACTAAAAAATCTCACGTAGCTCAGGAACGACAAGGAAAGAAGCATCCTAAACATGGCCGGACAAAGACAGAGTACCATGTGTTCGACACGGCAGAGTCTTGTTAAGCACACTGGAGTACGAGAAGACTTTTAAGCAAGAGACAAAGTGTTATGCTGGAAGTACCTGTAAATAAATGTCTGTTGTTTCACTGAAAAAAAAAAGTCATTTGAATTCTTTCCATCTTTGTTTCCTTGCAACTGTCTTCATATACTGTATAGGTCTCGAGTGTTGACATGTAACGACTATGTTACATATATTCATTCATAAAATATAATTGAATACATTTTAACTTGTGTGATGCATGAATAAAACTCTTATTATCGATAATCCTCAAAAAATGTTAGCACATCGTGTTCAACAGATTTAGTTATATTTGGTGTGTGGGATAAATGATATACACATCCAACTACTGACATTTCAGCTAATTATATAATAAAGATTTTATGAAACATAACCTTATGATCTCATTGCGGTGCCTTATCGAGACGAGTTGCTTCCAGTACGATTTCTAATAACTTAGCATAGTTTATCTTTAACCGAGATCTACCATAATATCGGTGAAATCTTTAATCGTAAAATCCAGGTGACGGATTTCTCTTAGCCATTACTTTGATATTGTCAGCTCACCACTCCTATTTTGTAAAGAAATCATGTTGATCAGCAAAGACAAACATGAAACCTGACACTCCCGGAAATATGCTATGATCATGTGATCTAAAAATAGTAATGACCGTTTTTCAAACAAAAAAGAGAAAACACAAAAACTTTATCTTTCACAAACTAAACAAAAACAAACGACTATTATTTCAAACCTAGATTAAAATAAATACAGTTAATAAGCACGGAGACATTTTTTTAACTGTAAATAATATGGAGTAAAATTAATTAGAGTTATTTATTACTTAGTGATACCATCACTGGCTGTGGAGCCTGTCACAGCAAATCTTGGCATTGCAGTCGTGGGGACCAGAGGCGGAAAAATGAGATGCACACTCCACTCTCTACTGCCTGCCTCCTGCAGTGACTACAGCTTATTACTGCAGCTTCCGGCTCACTTCAGCAGCTCCAACGCTTTCTGCCACCAGCTCCTGCGGCCCACTGATATCCAGTTTCCTGTTCCAGTGCCCACTGACGTCCAGCTACCCATTCTGGTGCCCACTGATGTCCGGTTACCTGCTCCAGTGCCCACTGACCTCTGGTTACATGCTCCAGCGCCCACTGACGTTCAGCTATCCAAACCAGTACCGGCTGACATCCAGCTATCCAAACCAGTGCTCATTGACATCCAGCTACCAGTTCCTACCTCAAGAACTCAAACATTTTAACCTCGTGAGATGCTCGTTTTAGCTCCAGCTAACCCTGAATCCATTGCCGTACATTTTATCTTTTTTCATGTTAAAAATATAACACGATACACATTGTCTTTAATCAATCATCTGTGTTTGTCATCCTTCTTTGCTATTGCCATTACGTCTTTGCCTTGTGTCTACTTTATTAGTTGTATGGTCGATTGGCACCTTCACACCGCCCCTTTGCCCTCTGTAACAATATCACTCTAAACTACAAGGAATTTATCTTCAAGGATTTTATCTTCATTTGATGCTTCTAGATACTGTAGAAAACTAAGCCTATTTCTTCTATATTGCCCCATAGTTTTATTTCTTAGAGAGACAAGGAGTCATATTTTACATAGAGAAAATTAGTCACTATCTATCTATTTATCTATCTACTATTATTAAAAGGAACTGTGTGTGTGTGTGTGTGTGTGTGTGTGTGTGTGTGTGTGTGTGTGTGTGTGTGTGTGTGTGTGTGAGTTCGTTTCCTATGGACTCGGAAACGGCTGGGCCAATTTTTATTTAATTTCACACGAAACTACGTTATGTGCCTAGCAATGTTCTTAGATAGATTTTGTATCAGAATGTCTTCGATAAGTATTGATAATCAATGATTAAAATAATCTGATGAAAAAAGAAACAGACGATTTTAATCAACTCATTATACAGCCTAATATCACAAGTGCATTTGAGAAGTTTTATTAACACACAAGACGAAACGCTAGGCATATAAAATCAACAGTAGGTTCTTTGATATGATAGGGGCGTGTTCGAAATGAATGTTTCTGTTTATATCACAATTGAAACATGATAATTGACTTTTGCATTTTAAACAATAGTTTATCTATTATATATAAGAAATAATTTTACAAAATCAACAGTTCTCTACAGTGCAATGTAGACTATAATGTATTGTGGACTAAGTCACCGTGGGGAGGCATGTGAAGCTTCCTCCCAGTGCACCATGATGGATCCCTAACTAGAGCAGACAATTGATCTGATTGAAAAATGGGCGATTTCATCGATTTCGATGACAATAAAAATATGGGAATGTGAAACATTCGTTAGTCATTATTCAATCCCAGGTAACGGCGGGTCACCCCACTAGTTATAGGAATAAAATGCGCTTCTATATATTAGTAGTGTTTACACAAAGGGAAAAAGCTATGAGGATTTCTATCTTAATTCATTGTTAGCTTTTAACTCTCAAATCGTCCGTAGATGTCAGTTGCCATAATGAAAGCATAAACATCTGCACTCGTCTTCATGGGCTCCTCTCATAATGAATTAACACTAAAAACGAAACTTCCTTTCAAAAGGCGAGAAAGTTATTAAAAATGTTGTTTTGTTTTTTCCTAATGTGAGCTTTTTCCCCCATATATTGCTGTGACCTGATAATCCCACAGTGGTCATGTTATGATAAAAACAACACAAAACAAGTTGTAGGTATAACCTAGTTGTATTATATGGTGTATGCATAATACCGTTGTTTTGGTTAAGGACTCCAAACACTATCTGTAACATAGTGCATATGAGAGCATATGGGAAAATATCAGCAGCAGCGAAGAATTGCTGGCTTGCAATGTAAGAAATTAGCAGTCGCTGAAAAATGTGCATATGCTAATTAGAAAGTGTGCGCGAGAACAAGAAGTAAAAAAGGGGGGGGGGGAAGCAACACGTGGTTAGGAGAGAAGAAATGTGCGATATTGAGGAAAATGGATGTGTAAAGTAAAGGCGAGAAATAGCTGCTGCAGCCGACATGAGGTCAGAGAAGAAAAGGTGAGATGGACGATGGTGAGAGACTTTTAAGTTGGTGTCTAAACAATTATAACAGTAATAAAAAACATTTTGTAAAAAAAAGAAAAAATGCTGACTCGAATTTTTATTTATTTCCTCTTGTTTGTATGTAACAGCAACGTTACATATTTTTTGTTATCTGGTCATGTCAAATCTAGTGACAATCTTCTTTATCCAATTCCAAATCATTGACTCTCCGTGATTTCTAACTAACAACCATTTGTAAGGGCGCCATCCTGTCTGGGGAGTTCAATGGATCAGGCTTTTTTTTATCGTTGGACACTTATCCCACATTCTCATCATGTTTTGGCAGTCCGACTATGTGTGTGTAGGGGGGAGGTGAGCAGTTCATAGTATCACATTCTATCTTGTTGTGGCTGTGAGGTTTGTGTGTTTACATGAACCTGCAGGATATAGTTGTCAGAGTCATATTCCTAGCAGTTCAACTAAATCGCTCCAAACACTTTCTCACACCTGATTCTATTCTCTGCCTTTACAAATCTACTATCAGATCTTGTATGGAGTAGTACTGTTATATTTGTACTGATGGATATTTGAATCATTTGAGGGTTCTTGATAAGGTTCCAAATAGATCTACAATTTGGTTGGCCCCTACCCATTCTGTTGCATAGGGATGGGGTCATATTTAACATGACGGGTACATATATACGATGGTGATGATGGAGAGATAGAAGACATTTATACAGTTCTGGAGTGTTTCTTATAACATATGTTAGTGAGGGTTGAGATAGGGGATGCACATTCTTGGGAAAAATGTTTATGGACATTAAAAAAAATAACAAAAAGCAAATATCATAAAGAAAAAATCTCTCTTTTGGATTATCAGACCGAAAAAACTCTCAAAATACCCGTTTACGTAATTTTCTATTTTGTCCCCTCTCTAAAATTCTAACTTATTTCAAGGCCAACCATTTTCTCAATTAATGTTTCATTTTATTTCCCTATGACTTGTGTCTTTCTATTTTAATTTATCTATCTAATTATGACTTTGAATTCCTTACGTTAAAATACAATAACATTATACATACAAAACATTTTCAAAAAATATATTATACATTTAACTATGATTACCATTACAATTAAAACTTTTTTCCAAGAAAAAAAAAATGTTTTTCTGTTAGCCAAATGTCATAGTATTTTATCATGTTACACAAAAGTACCTTATAACCTTCACATATACGTTTTCATGTGCGTTTGTTTTTATTCTTATTGTTTTGTTTTTTGTGGCATATCGACATTTTTTCTTGTGAGAATGTATACTTTTTTCATTGTGTGTATGTGTGTATTTCGTCTAGCTTTTTTCTTTGACACTGTGCATATGTGTGTGTGTGTGTGTGTGTGTGTGTGTGCGTTTCTTTTTTTTTTTTTCTTAATTATTGTTTTATTTCGTCTAGCATTTTTTCTTCGTTTTTTTTTCAATGTGTCTTTTTTTTTTTTCAATGGACCCTTACATTGTGTTTTGGTGTTTCATGGTATCGTTCATGTTTTTTTTCTCTTTTTTTAAAATTTATTCTTGTTGAATAAAAGTGATCACGGCAACCAAAACGACGATATATGTTGCGTAGAGATTCATATTGGAGATCATATTAGTGGTAACGTTAGTGACAATACTGAGGGAAACATTTATAACCGGTTGAGATGATAAGAGAGAGAGAGAGAGAGAGAGAGATTTTTTGTAAGAGTTACATAAAGTTCATAATAACGATGAGGGAGACAAAGTTCATATTAAGGATGTTTCACACATTACTTTTTGCTATTGAATGATGACACGACACAGTTTTACAAAAACATGATAACTTCTTCATCATCAGATCGACCGGTCGAATGATGATGACGTCAAGGAATTCAAAGTCGTTCTACATGATTAAATGTTCTCCCTTCGCTTCTAAAGGAACCCTCCTCTGGTCATGTCAGCTCTTTCTGACCAACCCTGCTGACTGTTCGATCCAGACTGGACTGCCTCTGATTTTCCTCTCATCTACTAATCCTAGCTTCTATATTGAGAAAATTCCCTTTCTGTTATGACGTCATGACTCATATGGCTTAAACATATGTGGCTCGGCACATGTTCCCAACACACACTTCTGCAGACAAAGAATTCTCACTAATCTATTTTTCCATATATTTTTAAATTGTATTGTTTTTTAATTCAATTTCCATAAAAGAATGCACAACTAATTCTTTTTACAAACAAAAAATATCTAAACTATTTTATATGAAATTTAACAATGCGAAATTCTAACATTCCATTTTCTGAATCTATTTCTGAACCTTGCTTACAAAGTTCGAATCTCGGTATTTTCCACTTATTGTATGTTCTTCTTACTTACAAGAAAAGGGGACCTTTTTTCTTGTAATAATTCTTCTTCTCCACACTTTCTTTTTAACAGACGTGGTTGCTAGTCTCAGTCTTTTCTCTAAATACTATAATGTGTTCTTCAGAATTGTTTGATCTATTCCTTGCTATTCTAGTAGCTTCTTCTCAAGAACTACAGGCTTGTTAAACTTTCTTCCTGCTGATTGTTTGCTTCCTACCTATAACTTTTATCTTTTCAAGGTTAGGATCAATAAACATCTGTCTTTTGTTCTTTTTAGCTGCTTATATTCAAATTCCTTTGGAGTGATTCAAACAAAGACTAAAAATGCAAATTGTTCAAATAGCATACTCCATATTGTTGGAATTCACATTTTTATTCACTTCTAAAAGCAAATTAATTTTAAAAGGAATGTGTTAACTCAAAGTCTGTTAATGAAAATCGTATCTAAACTCTCAGTAACTGTAGTGATATCATGGAACTATTTTCATATGCGTAATATCTGTAACCGCTTGGTGTATGAATATAGACAATATAACTCACTCTATGCTTGGACATGGGTTGACTAATATGCACACATCTACCTTCATGTATTGTGAGGAAATTCCACAAATAGGTTTTGCTGCTGGTAGAAGGAAAGAAAACCAATCAGAACAACATTACAACAGGCTCTCCTTTTAAACTTCAATGTAAATTTTATTAAAGCAAAAAGATCCAAGTTGCAAGAGGTGCGTCATCTTCGGCTATCTGCCATAATGGGCCAGTAACAACCCAAACGGGTAATACTTCATCTTCGATAAATCTGGGTACAAAACTCGACCGACAAAGAATGCAGCACAGGTTGAAGAGTTGAGTGATATCTTTCAAGATGGTTACTGCAAATCGGGTAGCCTCGAGGAGTCCACTGTAGATAACTGTCCAAATGGCGGACAAACGACAGGTCAAACTGTAGACCTTAATTGCGTCTCTGACAGACATTATATTGCAATGATGAAAGTCAATTGATTCACAGAGCACAACAGCGTGCAATAATATAATAATTTGCCCAACATAAGGGCATTAGTGTTTGCAAATGATAATAACATTTCGCCCCCATTAGGGCATTAATACGTCTAAAAGAGACAAAGTAATTTGGAAGTTACATATCTCAAGTGAGAATTGGTTACATCCTTTTCAACCTGTATCTGTCTCGAATCTGATGATCTGAAAGGATAAATTTGGCACCAAGCACACCCTTGGCAATTAGTAAATAACAAGTAATATGAATGGTTCAAGCGGAAAAACTGACCAATAAGGAGCTTGCTTATTTTTGCAGAATTTCTTACAGTATATATATATATATATATATATATATATATATATATATATATATATATATATATATATATATATATATAAACCATTAGTTCTATAATGATATGTCTTTGTTACATTATACCACACTTCAAGACAACAATCAAGCATTTTTATTTTACAGTAACAAGTCTATGTAAAAATTAATAAGTCGACGTAAACTTAAAAATTCCTATAAAACAAGGAAACAAACAGCAAAAAGCTATTGAGAGAGACTTCATCAGCTGGTCGCATGGAAGGACCCAAGAACGTATGGACATCCCTCTGCCTTTGAAAATGAAAAGGAATCTTCAATGACTCAAATATAAGCCTTCTTCATTTCTCGCACACATTCTTACACAATAGCAAATGTCAGGTGAA
This sequence comes from Euprymna scolopes, assembly GCF_053919585.1. Taxonomy (NCBI): domain Eukaryota; kingdom Metazoa; phylum Mollusca; class Cephalopoda; order Sepiida; family Sepiolidae; genus Euprymna; species Euprymna scolopes. The sequence continues at coordinate 79,839,616 of NC_136498.1, read as the reverse complement.
CAGAAACGAACTGCTACTCACAGCTACACATACACTAATAAAAACAAGACAAACCAACGCACATTCATACACAATGTCATGCTGCCAAATACATATATATATATTATCTACATATCCATATTATTAATATTATGAACATTTTGACTTGTGACTACTGACTCAATTTTCGCTACACAAACACAAGTTTGCATGAATGAACATTTTCATGATTGAACATAATTTTATATGTTTATAAAATTTTGGATATAAAAAATATTTTGTTATAAAATTTCGTTTTTCTTTTCCTTTTTCATTTACAAAACTGTTGATGTTTTAGATAGCACTTGCTATTTGGTGACCCTTCTATTCTCTTAATGTTTCATTTATTTCCATTTTAGTATGCATGTCTATATATATATATATATATATATATATATATATATATATATATATATATATATATATATATTATATATATATATAATAAATAACAAAAGTTTATATTCCAAAGTACATGATGTTAACAATTCTGTATTTTATTCCTTTGATTTATACAGTTCTTGACAGTATCTGTTTCATAGCGCGCAATTAATCACTTAATTATTATATCAATCAGTGAATTTATTATACCCTTAACTTATCAGAAGAAATAGCAAAAACCAATCCAACAAAAGGAATTAAAATGTGATACAACATGGTAAGAATCCGAAAATTGGAAGAGAAGCTGCAGTTACCTTTATATTTTTCAATTACACCATTTTGGATTTTAACCTATATTTTAATATATATATAGATATAACTTTTATACCTAATTGATATTAAATGTGGGTGTAGTTCTTGACAATACCCAAAGACACTATCGTCATCCAAAATAGTTCTACCAAGGCCAGGGACCATGCCACAGCTTTATACCTTGTCTGAAGCAATTTCCATCGGGAAAAAGGTTCCAGGATACAGGCCCGACAAAAAACAGAATCTGATTCTCAATGTTGTATAATCCTGTAAAAAGACAAGCTCTAAACGTTATAGAAGAATGCAGAAGAAAATTCGATGGCTCTGGGAGAGAATGGGTATCTAGTTGGATAATGTAAGGCATCTAGCAGTGAAAATCATATGTTTTTGAAGCCATTAAGGTGATAATCATCATCTTTACCAGAATCATCATTGTTATGGAATGTCCAAACCAAGTTTTTCTTTATTTCAAAAAAGAAAAAAAAAAAAAAAAAAAGAAAAGAAGTTGTATCAAAGCTAACATGATCGGCCATTTTTAGTCGCGTGCAAGCGACTCTATAAGTCACTCCGTCGGTCCGTCGGTCTGTCGGTCAGTCTGTCCATAACACTTTTGTGCTTGGCCTTTTTGGTTAAGATCAAAGGTCTGTTGTTAATAGATGCTGTTCTTAGCTTTTTAAGCTTAATTCCAGAGCGAAATTTATGCAATCAAAGGTAGCGTGGGAGTTTGTTATTCAAATTAATTTCATCTAAAAATAAAAAAAATCCATTGCCTGAATTATTGGCCTTTTGTTTGATATATTTGAATTCCAACGTGCGTAGCGAAGTTGATGATGAAAAGAAAGGGAAGGCGAATGCATTCACTGAACCCGGATATGTTCATACGTTTAGCTCGCGTTCACCCTCTCCTGTCCTTTGTTTAAGAGAAGGGAAGGCGAAGAGACAACGGGGGTGGAGAAAGAAGGAAAAATGGAGGCGGTGATTTTATAACCGCGACACATGATTCAATGTCGGGCAAGGTCGAGCCACCATGCTAGTTAAGCAATAAATACTGAAAATATCATTTTCATTGTGATTGGATAATTCTCTAATTTTAAGTAGTTTTTTTTCAATTAGAAGTATTCAGTTTTTTGGTTAAAAACATACTTGTCTCTTCCTATAATAAACTTACTTAAAAAATGGACCCCACGCTAAAAATTGAACAAGTTGTTTTTTTTTTTAATCATTTTATTATAATCTGAAAGTATGATATTTAATCGATAATAATCAGAATAAAAAAAGATTAATAACCAGTATTTTCAAGTGAAGAGTGTGACATACATGTGCGGTTATTTGTGCGATAAACTCGGGTAGACATTTTTTATGATGCACCGACACCGGTAAATTATGCCATCTGTATGCCGGGTTACCTCTTTTCTTCAGATAAAACTTAATGTTTTTATTTTAACTGCAGTGAAATTCAATTTAATTAGTAGCATTCAATCCATATTTGTGAGTTAATGATAGAAAATATTTTTTTTAACATTTGCTATTTTTTCATCGCGACAAAAACAAATTGTTTTGTTTATAACATGCTTTTTGCGTTATCGATATTCAACTGATATGTACTTTTAATAATAAAGTGCAATTTCATTCACTGCTTTTACAGAATTTGAACCGTACTAAACTGATTTTTTGACAAACTTAGATTAGGGCTAGGGTAAAAAAAAAAAAAAAAATCGCCCAAAATATAAACAGAAACACTTCAGTTACAATTCTGTAGAAGTACCTTGATTTCAATAAATATTCGATTAATCGTGAATGAAAAAAATATTCAATGTATATTTATCGTTAAGTTACGTAAAGGCGAGAAACGGGGAATGAGGAAATGTTTCTTGAACAGTGCAACCAAATCGAATAAAAACTGTGCGTTGAATTTTACTGCTTTTTTCAATGCATTTTAGTTTTCCGTTATTATTTTTTATTTTAATAAATAGTATCGAATATTTAAATCGTGTATTTATTTAGTGCGCGCGCGCGCGCACACACACACACACACATACACATGCGTGGTTTGATAGTTATACAGATACCGATAAAAAGAATGACGTAAGAACATGTTCAAATAAAATAGTGAAACTAAAAATGACTGATAAAAACATTTAAATAAAAACCAACAAAACCAGTTATATAATAGCATTGTTTATCATATTGTCATGTGATTATCAACCATTGTTTAAACACCAACCAAGAATGCTTTTAAAAACATTTTAAAAGGTCACTCATTCATAAATGAATGAACGTTGAATTAACAGATATGAAAATATTGACAAGATCAACGACAATGTCTATGGTACGGCCGTTGTATTATATCTTTATGCTAGGATGTTGTTTTTCTTTGTCCGAGGCTTTGTTTTCTAATCTTCTCCAAGAAACTGAATTGATACTCATGAAAAAAATTGCTGTCTTAAAGAAAGCCTACGAGGAAGCAAAAGAAAAAATTGACGAAGAAATCATTGCAAAACAAGACCCCGAAGTCTACATGAATGCCGTAAGTTGAATTATTTATTCGGTGCTTGTTAAGATAAAGTTGACAAATCGATTTTTTTAAATATGTCGTTTTAAGCAAAAAAAAAAAAAAAAAAAAAAAAAATGGTACATCTGCAATGACAGTGCATATTAGCAACAGAGACGAGTTATCGACCCCTGTTCTTCGAACGGCCATTACGTGAACCTCAAATATAAACAAGTGAGGGTACTCCTTGGGAGTTGAGTTCCATGGCGACCAGCAGAAAAATATAATGGTCGCTCCCTTAGTCCCCTCCCCCAGTCAAGGCTGACGCATGCGCACGTAACATTTTTTATTTACTGACAAAAAAAAGTTTCATTCAACACACAAAACTAAAAACACATACTAATGACAAATGATTTATTATTCTATTCATTGAAATTTACAAATTTTCAAATAAAAAAGTAAAAAAAAAAAAAATAGTTGTTTATGTGCGTGCGCATATAAAAATGTTTGTAAAAGTGAGAAATTATTTTACTATTTATTTAAAAAATTGGTATTTTTTTTAGGTTAGGTCCTAGCAGTGTCAGAAATTTCGTGAAAATAGTGAATAATTCCACCCCATCTTTCCAAGCTTATAACTCCTCGAAAAATGTAATTCAAGCCCTAATTTTTTTTTTCAATTAAAGGAGTAAGGACCAAGGTTTTATTTAAAAAAAAAAACAAAACAATACAATGTGTGTTTTTTTTTTTAAAAAGGTTTTAAACTTCGGACTTTACAGGTAAATTTCTAAAAAACTGATTTTTTTTTTTTGTTTTAAATTTGAATATATTATTTATTGACCTTTTCTCTTCAATTTGTGATATATAAACCTATTAAACATAAATTAATTATTTACTTTTTAATAGACATTTCAAAATGAGAGGCGTAAATTATTCGACCCCCTATCTTTCTAAGCTTATAACTCCTCGAAAAATGTAATTCAAGCCCTAATTTTTTTTTCAATTAAAGGAGCAAGGACCAAGGTTTCATTAAAAAAAAAAAAAAAAAGACAAAAAGAAAAAATGTGTTCTTATAAAATAAGGTTTTAAACTTCGGACTTTACAGGTAAATTTCTAAAAAACTGATATTTTTTTTTTGTTTTAAATTTGAATATATTATTTATTGACCTTTTCTCTTCAATTTGTGATATATAAACCTATTAAACATAAATTAATTATTTACTTTTTAATAGACATTTCAAAATGGGGGGGGCGTGAAAATGGGGGGGCGTGAAAATGGGGGGGCGTGAATTAAAAAAAAACGTTTGTCTAAAATATTATATTCGGTTTATTGGAAAGAACATAAAATTTCACATTGACCCTGAAAATATCGTAAAAATAGAATCAATAGAAAAATTTTGATAGATTTTTAAAATTTAAAAATTTAAAAATATTGAGTTTAAAAATTGAAAAATATTGAGTTCGGAAAATTCATTACTGTTTTAAAAAAAAAAAAATATTTTTATTACTTTTAAAACAACTGTAATAGTTTATTTTGGAAGTATAATCCATAAAGAAAATAAATAACCCACTTTTAACAGAGAAATTACGAGATTTTTATATTGTATTCGCAGTTTCGTGTTAGGGGTGTCAAAAATTCCTACAAAAATTCTGATACTGCTAGTTAGGTCCACCTCCACAAATGTTAAGAACGGCTTTTGGAATGAACACCCCCAATCTCCTCATGTTAAGAACAGCTTTCGGAATAAACAATTTTTTTGGGGGGAGGGGGATAAAAAAATATTTGAAAAATTTAACTGATATTTGTTGTCAGCATACCCATCCGCAAATACTATTAAAAAAAAAAAGGTTTTCAGTGTCCGTTGCAGTTTGAATTGATTATCGAGTCTTCAAAGACATCGCGGTCATCTTTTCGTGTTCCCCGGCAGCGTTAAACATTACTCGTTTTTCGAACCGAATAAACATTTTACATTAAAGAAAAACACAAAAAACTTATCCAATTAGGTAGAAAAGTAACTTATCTTGACTTTGATAACATTTATTTGTTATATTTTTTTTTAACATCTTTTTCGAATCTATGTGTATAGTAAAACAAACCTGAAGTTTATTTATTTTTTTTTAGTTTTATTTTTTAATTTTTTTTTTACATAGGCATCACCACTTATCAAGGCCAAGCGGCTACTCGAGGATAAGGGTTAAAGAGTGCACAGTAGAAATTGGACAATATAGTAATCGTTAGTAATGGAAATTCGGTAAATTTGTTAACAAGTGGAACGGCTCATCAGGAACTTGTTTACGTTAGACTTGAAGACAACCATATTGTAGTCAGCTGGAAAGCAGGAAAACGGAAGACAATTCCACAGGCGTGCAGTTCAGTTCTAAGAAAGAAGCCTTGTTCATGGAATCTACGTTTAGGTTTAGGCACAGATAAATAGTGGGGGGTGGATTATTGATAGTGTTTTCAGCTAAACGAGTGTTTCTTGTGAAAGTTTGGCGAGGGGGGACCAGGGACCATAGATTGAAGTTCAGTCGAACACTTTCCATGAAAATAACGATACAGTAGAGACAAAAACGCTTTGTTTTCGTACCACTCAAGAATATGTTGTTCATCCACGCATGTAAATGAAAAATATTTGGAAAAGTGTGCGAGCCCTTTCTAGTCTCACACAAAACACTTGTTCACATCTCAAGCCACTTTTCTTGTCATACACATACGCGCACACAAACATACATATATTCACGTTCACATACATACACTCACATTCATGTGCATACACACACGTGTGCACGTACATACACTCACATTCATGTGCATACACACACATAACTAATATTCCTGGTGAACCAAGTGCAAAAGAGATCCAGACAATTGCACTTAAGGGAACAGCGAGGATACTAGAAAGAGCTCTCGGTTGGTTTCAATAAAAAAGCGGCGCAATGTTGGCAGCTGGTTTGGCTGCCCCATACCCAGCATTACAATCTTCAAAGGAAGAAAAAAAAAAAAAAAAAAAAGTGCATACACACACACGCTAACGTACACACATGTATGCACACATACACGCACATATGGACAACGTCACTTCCCCTTAAAGGAAATCCGCATATGCACAAAGAACCCGACGGAAACAACTACAAAAGTGAGAGACCTGAGCTGTTTCCTTCTTTTCGATTCGGCTCCCGATCTGAGCGGTCGACGGACCAACCACTCCCTTTCGGGCGCGTGGGCACGCGCGCCTCACGTCCCCCTGCTACTATGTGTGGGCAAGAGCCAACAGACAATACGTACACCTTACACACTTTGTTTCTTCATGAAATAAATTCTAGTTCGTTTATTTCAATAAACGCGTTGTTCGTTCCTTTCTCAATTCAATTCATTTTTCCTATTTTGTACGACTGAGGGATATATATAATATATCCACAAGTCCCCTACAAATGGATGACACCCGAACGTGAGATGAACACGCATTTCGTTGTATACCACAAGTCCACAACAAAAGTGAGAAATTATCAGTAAATGGTTTAGTTATTTTTGTTTTGTTTTTTTTACATTAGGTCCACCTCCACAAATGTTAAGAACGGCTTTCAGAATAAACACCCTCAACCTCTCCATGTTAACAACGGATTTCTGAATAAACACCATTGGGTGGGGATGAAAAAATATTTGCAAAATTTAACTGATATTTGTTTTCAGCATACCCATCTGCAAATACTATTAAATTAAAAGTCGATAAAAGTCGTTATTTAAAAAGAAATGTTTGTAAAAGTGAGAAATTATTAATAAATATTTAGTAACTTTTTTCTTTTAATATTCATAAAGAGTAAAACTTTTCTAATGCAATATTCTAGTAAATCGATCACCCATTTTAGAACCACTCAACGTTATTTTAGGCCAAAATTTGTGAATTTAGCTTTTTTGGAATTTAGCTTTCTCCGATTATTCTATATACATATATATGGTTATTTTCAAGTGTCGTCACCTGACATTTACACAGGTTTTTGCCTGAAACAATGTTTTTTTTTTTTAAATTCATTCTTCAAGTTGTATCACTTGACATTTACAATCTAAGTGCACTAAAGTACCAATTAAAGACTTATCGGTACTTATGCACTTTTGTTACTGTGCTGAAATAATGTTATTATTTAGAAAACCATTCTTAACATGGAGATGAGTGGGTGTTTCTAATTATTCTCTACTTCCACTTAACAATTTAATATTGTTGGATTTTTTTTATACCAACAATTATGTATCACCATATATACATTATATTTTTATTCTGGTTCATATATTTTATTTTCTGTATTTTGTACCTTTATTGAACTTAGTTTTGTATATTTTGGGTTTGTACAAAACTTTAATTTGAATAAAAAGTCAATGCTAGTTTCCTAAAAATGATGTCACTGGTTCCAGCGTGAAAATCTGCCTCTTTTAAATTCTGCGGTGAGGAGATTGGACACGTGCTTCATTGCCTGCTGTACATGTGGATTCCAGAGCCTTTCTCTCTAGAAGCAGAACCCAGCAAAAAGAAAGAATATCCGATCACAATGAGGCAAATACTTTTTTAAACCTTCATATATGCGGCAACATTATGCATGTATTTTGAGGAAAAGAAATTGGAGTGATTTCAAATCCTTTAAACTGACAAAAAAGGCAAATGTAATGTCTTTCTTCAACTTTGTGAGTACTCTCCTTGAAATTTATTAAATTTATTGTGAGCATGATTAGGAAGTACTCCTACTTAATTTTCTTTACAACTGTAGTCGTTTGTTGAGACGACGTTTACAATATGAGAACTAGTGTGTTTTTTGTGCTATATTTTTGTTACTTGGCTTCTTTTTTTTTTGTATTTGAGTGCCCGCAAAGGGAAAAATTTGCAACTTATCTCCTATATAATAAAAAGGCTGCAGAAATTTTCCTCTGGACTAAAGTATCGTAGGTTTGCAACAACAGATGCCACATACAAATTCAGTACATCTAGCCTACTAGCCACTATCTTAAGTAACTTTTGAATACCATTTTAGACGTATTTAGTCATTATAATAAAATGCTACATTACATCCGACAAGCAACATCATCACAATCACACCATCTACAGAGGAAAGAGTTCCTATTTTTCTCTTTCAATATTTAATCCTACCACTGCTACTAGTTGTCACTGGGACCAATTCTACATTTTTCTACAATACTGTGATTACACCCAGTGTAACTAGTTATTAGATACATAGACATAACATAACGTTTCCAATTTTCAATTCATAAATAATAAATTCTCCCTTCCCAAATTCCATCCAATCTGATTGGCTGAGCTCTGAAAATTCTGGGTCCTCTGGGGATGTTCAGGGTTTCCTAGGCTGAGATGGTGCAATTGTGTTGCAAGTGCGGCACTAGGATCTAGGTTGCCTGATGTTAGCATCTAAATCCAGCCAAAAAAATTGTTGTGTTGCATTTGCTAGCATACTATTTACGCCTTGATGTTGAGGTATGAGGATTTTGTTGCGTTTGACGATAACTCCTTCCAGGTAGTATAACTCTTCATGCATAGGCCAAAAGACTCGAGCTATGAGGGAGATATCGTTGTGTGACTGAGGAAAGCCATTTTGAATTAGACCTCAAGGTCTTGCATTCTTGATCTATGGTTGCTGCAGCCACAATCCTTTCCCATGTGATAGCTTTCAATTTAGGATCATTCTCATACATCGATGTGAAAGTGGCTTTAACCGCAGTGTCAATTGTTTGGTCTTGATCTTTTTGTGGGGTACCTGCTGGGTATCAGGATGCACAATCAGGGGCTAAATTGAGTTTTCCAGAGTGATGTTTTATCTGGAATTTGTACATTAGTGCTTTTTCCTTGAAATTTAATAAACGGGTTTTTTTTATATTCTTCAAGGCTTGGTTTGAAAATATCTTTATTAGTGGTAAGTGATCCACTGTTATCAGCAAATCTGGGCATCCAAGTATGAACATCCGGCATGATTTTAGCCCATAGACCAGGGCTAAAGCTTCTTTTTGTTATGTTGTTAGTCTATCAGAAAACACTGGAAACTATTAAAATGCTTGATTATTATGATGAAATTATAATAGCTGATTATTATAATCGTTATAATATTTGTAAAAACAGAATGTTATTCTAGCAAAATAAATATTTACAGAGAAAATTGTTTATGTTAAGATGTTTAGTAAATTAAGCAACAATTTAAAATAGATTGACCTCTAGAGTTTGACGATTCTTACGTAGAAGTCATTATAAAGTGATGTGGACTTTAGTTAGAGTTTTGGAAAAAGATACAATGATTTGATGAGCCAGAGATTGGAAACGAGAGAGAGAGCAGATGCATCAGAATGTGTTAGTCTAGGACCAGCGATAGCTTTCCAATGGGAGAACATCAGAAATAAAAGTTGCAGAAAAGAAAACCAGAGATTTGTTGATTCATTAGGATAAATCTTCTTTGCAGTTGTTCAAGAGGATCTGTCAAATAAGATCAGGAACAGACCAGGTATGTTTCTGCAACTTTTCTTTCTGATGTTTCCCCGCTATCATCTGCCGGCAACCATATCCTCTGAATAGTTAATTTGATGCCAGCAAGTCGGTTCATTCGAACACTGAATACAAAATTCATAAAATTAGGCTTCGCTATGTAACCTCGATTAAAAATGAATTACCAACTCACCCTCGTTCTGTTTCATGGAGTGGAATTTCTGTGGGTGGACTTCTTTGCCACCTGATGAGTAAGATAATCCTCTGAGACAGAGTTGAGCCTTTTAGGCCCTACAAGTTCAAACAGTAACCGGTTTGTTTTCAGTGTACAAGTCTCCTGTAGTTCGTTTCAGATTATGGCTGGGTCTTTTAATCCGCATACCTCTTTGTATTTCACCCAGGTGTCAAAAAATAATACCCATTTCCTGTCAATTGTATCCAGTCCTATCAAAGGTCTGTTTTTATTGTTTCTGATATGTTGGGACGACTGCGAAGCATATCTTTCCTCGATTCAATGTTCTCTTTCTACAGCTCAGCAAGTTGCTTTAATAAAAGTATGCTTACTTGCTCCATGGTATTTGATGATAATATTCAATTTCCAATGATGTGGCGCAAGTTTTCATGCTTTACAGTGAAAATCTGTTGATAGCGCCATGTAAGAGTTGTGTAAAGCGGGATATTGCATCCTTCTGGCTTGTGGTGAGTTCAATACAAAATACAAATATCTGCGCCCATGCTGACGGTATTTATAGATATCAGAGGAGGACACTGGTTTCCTCCTATTGTCATGGACAGATAACTCTTATGCCTATATAGATAGGTAGCTATCACTCACTCTATTTCCCATGCTATACTCACCTTGCCTCATCTCGTTTCAGGCTCTGATGTAAAGGACATCTGTTTTCATGTCGTCCAGCAACCAACAGAAGATGAGGACTTTCATTTATGTCCTTTACATCAGAACTTGTAATGTTTAAAATAAATCCAAGGGACAAAATATCCAATATCTTCATCTTCTGTTGGTTGCTGGACGACGTGAAAACAGATGTCTTTTATATCAGAGCCTGAAACGAGATGAGGCAAGGTGAATATAGCATGGGAAATAGAGTGAGTGATAGCTACCTATCTACTATACACTAGGGAAATCAACATATATATATATAGTCTTATCGAGACAGTGTACTTGCTCCAACTAAGGTGAATTGATAAAATAAAATCATGTGGGTGCTGTAAGATGGAAACCAACGATTCTTGTGTATCTATGCCGTAGCTTCTGATTGGGTGGTGGAATAATCACTCCTGTCGTATACCTGACTATTTAAGGAAAATAAAAATATATAATTGAAACACAGCAAATAAAAAAGTAGAAAGAATAAAGTATTTTTTTTTAATGAAACATATCTATGAGAAAGTAATTTACAAGTTTAGTTATGTCATAATCTTCCTTCATAAAAATATTTTGTTTCCATTCTAGTGTGTGTGGAGAGTTGAGACATATAAGATTTGAAGGCAATTGTTTTACTGAATCAGCTGGAAGCAGCTGTTGAGAACAGATATGATAAGAACACTGACTATAACAAGATTTCTCAGTGATTTTGCAGAAAAGCTAACAAACAAAAAAAAGGTAAAACATCAAATATAAATTAAATAAATGTTGCCATAACCAATAAAAGTTACATTTACATCTACCTGACTCATTGTTTTGTGTTTTTAAAGTAGTTTGAAATGCTCTTTTTTAAATCTGAAATATTCAGTTTTTATGCGTTGTTTAACAAACAGTATGACAGCACTTTTGTTTCCCATGAAGAAAACTGTAGGCCACCATCTTGTTTGCAAAACAGCTTGTAAAAAACGAATATTTGAGATTAAAACCAACATTTAAAATTACTTAAAAACATAAAAAAATGAGCCAGGTAGGTATAAAAGTAACTTTTATTGGCTATGGTAACATTTATTTATTATATACTAGCAGGACCTGTTAACTGGCGTTGCCCAGTGGAAGCCTGCCCCCTCCCTCGCAAAAAAGTAAACTACGGTTGTTTTTTTTATTAAAATCATCTAATTTCATTTTAAAATCTGGCAAATTATTTAAAAAATATATTGCTGTATTGGCCCAAAAAAAAAAAAAAGAAAAAAAGAAATCAGTTCGTTAATAGGTTTAGCTTTTGAAACTTCACTTGATAATAACTTTCTAAACGGAGGAGAAATAATAAAACAATATCTGGCATAAAAGTTTAAAATGTTACATAGCACAGGGGAGGGGGGATGGTCTCCGCTTTGACCTCTCTGTAATTATTTATATTAAAAAGTCATTTGACAAATTGTTCAATCAACTCCAAATCATACTTTGTCTCTCAGATATCGCCCTGCATGTATTGTTGTAATTCTGCCCGACTGAAGACAATTTCATTAACTGAAACCAAGATCATGGCATACTTCTCACCTTTATTTAACAATAACATTAAAGCATTTTGTGTTCATCTCTCACACACTTTAAAAATTTGAGACTCCCCCGATCAGCAAAGATTGTGATTGGAAATTAATATGTTGTCACTAAGGTAACAAAACTTTCTGAGTTTACCAATTTTAAAATGAATTATTCCAAAGTTGATATCATTCTGTGAATGATAGAAAGCTGTAAAATTTTAAATATCTTTCAAAGTGTGACATCTGTTATGAAGAATATTTAGCTGACAATTATTTTTATGGTAAGAAAACAAAAATATTTGTTTTAAAACGAATACTTGGCTACAATTTTAAATAAATAAAGAAGACACATATTCGTTTATTTAATTAAATGTATACAAATGAAATAATTTGCTTAGGAAAGTTTCAATTTTGTGGAATGAAACTCCCATTAGAGAGTTTGGATTGATTGTACTTAAGGCATCCTAGAATGGGCAACAACAACCAAAAAGTTGCAATTTGTCTTGATATCATTTTTTTTTCTTCTGGTTGAATCATAAACAAAACAATAAATGTATTTATAATCTGTATTTTTTTATACAAAAAAGAGGATTAAATTATTTACAAAAAGTTTTAGTAATACTAATAGTTTTATTGACAAGTGTGTTTTGTTAAATATACATTTTTAATTAAAAATGCTTTTATTTACAAAGCATTATTTTATGAATGCAAACGCCTGTACAGAAACAATAGAAAGATATTGGAATCTCCATAAACATTTTATTAAATTAATGTTTGGTTTTAGAAGATTTCAATTGGATTCTTATTTGAAGGAATTTCTGTGGCATGAAAAGCACTCAGAAATTACCATTTTTAAATTCTGTGGCACCATTTCTGCATTTATTTAAATTTATATCTTCTTAATTTGTTTATACATTTTAATAAAATGTTTGTAAATAAAATTATATATTAAATATCTTTTTTTATAAATCTCCAAAGTTTACAAAACAAAAAATAAATTGTTTTAATAACTATCATGGCTACCCGACATTGGTTGGGAGCCACTAGATTAAAAATTGTAACATATTTCTATTAAAAATTCTCTCTACCTTTATTTACCTGTCACCCTATCTTTCTCTTTATTCCTTCTCCATTTCCCCTTCCATCCATCTTTCCAACCTCTCTTTCTCCTCTGTCCATTGAAAAAGAAAAAAAAAAAAAAAAAAAAACTGAGGGTGGCCTCTAGTGTGCTACTGAAACCATAAAATTAAGGAGGCCCCCAAAGCACTAATAAAACCACTATTTGCAAGCTTCTTGCCACCCCTCCTCCTTTTAAAGAAAAAATGATGTAATGTAATAGACCAAAGAGAATAGTAAGAAACAATAAATAAAATGCTGAGGTAGTCATTTCCCAAAGTTTGTTTCTTGTGGAATGACTCAGCATTTTCTTTACAAATTAGTTGACCTGAATGAAATGTTTTTAAACTTTAGATATTATTTATCTTAAGCATCACCATTCAAAACTATACCAACTTTGTTTATTTTGTAGTTTTTTTACTTTTAAATGCACATAAACACACAACTTTTCTTTATATTATAGATGTGCATATAACAAAATATTCTTGTAAATAAAACTGTATTTTTAGGCTATTAGTTAAACTTTTTGTAAACAACCTCCTTTTATTTTAATAGTAAAACTTTTGTAAATACTCTTTAATAAATACCTTTTAATAAAAATAAATTCTGCTATAGCAGACTTTTAACTGTACATATTATTTTGCCTATGATTCAACCGGAAGTAAGAAAAAATTGGTGTTGAGGCAAAAATTGTTGCTCATTATGGGGTGCCTCAAGTATAATTGATCCAAATCGTTTTTAATGAGCAAAATTGACTGAAATGCTTAGAATTTATTTCTGTCTGTTTTTAAATTTTATTGTAATCAGTGGTGAAACAAAAATATTGAATTATTTGAACCACTATCTTTATCTTCATAGTTATCATATGCACAATATTTCAACTGATGTGACCTCTGACTTTCTCCAGGTGCATTGTTTCAAACTTGAGAACCTAATAGTTGAACACGAAACCTGTATGATGCTCAGCATAAAAATTCTCCAGTTCTACTAGAATTGTCCACATGGACATATTTACTAACAGAAATAAAAAACAATGTATAAAATTTCCGGTTATAATTTATCTAATATTTAATTACAGGTTTTACTTTTGGTTGGAATATCGATCCCAGAACGGCTGCATAAATAACACAACTTAGTTGGAAGTTTTAATAATTACAAGAGACCAGACTGCAAATGACTTTAAAATAATCAAAACCATAAGTGATATGAGGAACATTATCCAACTGAAGTTGTGGACTTAAAAAGTTTTAATTTTCTGAAATTAAGTTCCGTTAGTTTCCAGTAGAATTCAATGACACAAAAATGGCATTACATAATGGACAAGAAGCAGCCAACATCCCTGGGGGTAGGTAGATATTACAAAAGGGACTGGTAACTACTATAATGTGTATAGTGGGAGCAACATAAAGTCCAGAGAAGGAGGAACCCTAGTAAAAGCATGATTTGATGAGTATTTGACATTGGACTTAAAACCGAACATGTTGTAGTTTGCAGAGAAGCAGTCCCATAGCAATGTGTTTCTAAATATAACCAAGTGCTTAAAATAATAAAACAAATTTTATTACAGAGTCGTGTTTGATCCCCGTAATCATCTGAGTGGCTTTATTTGAACCCCCATGCAAGAATTATTTTTGTATTTTTATTTTTTCTTTCTTTTATAGAGTGAACTGATCGAAAGCAAAGGCTACCCTTGTGAAAATCATGATGTTATTACAGACGATGGTTTCATTTTGGGAATCCAAAGAATTCCACACGGTTTAAAAGATACAAATAAAAATAAAGCCAGACCTGTTGTTTATCTTCAGCATGGACTTCTGGGATCGTCCACAAATTTTCTTACAAATTTGGAAAATGAATCTCTTGGTCAGTAAACATTGTTTTCTTTTTTTTTTTTTTAATTTTTAAATTTCTCCTGCATATTACTTGAATTATTTATATTGCTGTTGAGTTAGATTTTATTCTCACAACAATTCAATGTAACCTCCAACCTTATTCATATATCTAATCTAAAATTTAAAAAAACACCTAACAAAAATTAGTTTACCCTAATGAACATCAAAATACTTCAGAGTGAAAAGAAATAAACTGAAGTGAAAGTTATGAAATGACATTTATTTTTGAAACTTATTGAAAATTGTACGACAAATGAACTGCACACACACATATACACAAACTAAAATGAAGCACATATACACATAGATATGAGTACAAATAGCTGTAAGCATGTGGTAACATCCATACATTCATGAGGCATGAGCTGACAGAGACAGCATTGTCCCTTTGAAGCTGTCCCTGTCTAATATCTGTCACCAGTCGGTCAGTCAAATTTGTTGTCAGTTTGTGTTTTATGTTTATTTTTATATTTTACGCAAAAATGGACGTGATTGGTTTTGATTGTGTTTTTGCAGTCATAGTATTCAAATTTAGCTTGGTGGTCAGAAGAAGATAACAGCAAGCCTTTTGCTGAATTTGAAAGCTTCGTTTCTCATAATAAAAATAAATACATTGATAATCGGGCTTGCGGGCTGGTTAAAATGCCTTTGTAGGTTGGATCTGGCTCGCGGGCGGTAGGTTGCCGACCCTTGATCTAGAGCGAGATGTGAAAAAGATGTTGTACATGTGTATCAAGCGAATTAATTGTATAAGTTTGTTTTTGTATTTCGTTGTGCTTTGTTGAGTGAGAAGATGTATGTATGTGTGGAACAGTTGTGTGTATATATATATATATATATATATATATATATATATATATATATATATATGCATGCTGGATCACAATTTTAATCAATATTATTTTGTTATGTCACTTGAATATGTACTGAATTATCTCCCCTAATGTTATGCATATATTTATACATTTGGATATTGCAACATAAACACTGATAGTTCCTTTTTATCATATTTTATATGTTGCACAATATTCATTTGTAGAGTAAATATAAACCTTTTGTTAAAATATTTTTGAATATAATGAGGGTAGACATTTGATTGCTCCCCACCAGTGCAATGTGTGACACAAGGTCAAGAAAGTGGGAGATAGACAAGTTCCCCCAAAGGAGGGGCACTCTTGCTTCCACAAAAATTGCTTGGGCATCCCCGTCGGCATTCCTTGGTCGAGGCGCCTCAGGCGACAAGAAATACACTTGCCCCCACCTGAAAGCTGGGTGGGAAGACCTGAGAGGGTGGACCTCCTTGGTGATACTCAAGCGGTGTACCTCAGTCCGACAGGTATTGGGCCAGTTCCCGGCCCTGCACCTTTTGGGCTGAGTGTCAAGAACAGATCTTTGACGAGTACTCTACCCAATCTCCCTGCAACCGAAACCACTAGGAGACCATCCTCAAGTATAATGAGGGTATGACTCCAATGATTTCGTTTTTATAACCACAGTTATAATAATCAACCAATCATAAGCTTTAAAAGTTATTATAAAAATGTAAAATTTTGGATTCAATCAAGATCGGGACTTCATTGATTCTTCGCCACCATCTTTGTTACTGGGAATTACTTAACACTTAGGATCGGGACTGCATTGATTCTTCGGCGATTTGATTTACTGCCGCCATCTTTGGTCAACATAATGTCTCAACACTTAACACCTTTTATATTGTTATAGCTTATGTGTTGGCCGATGCTGGTTATGATGTTTGGCTTGGAAATTCCAGAGGTAACACTTACAGCAGTCGACATACTTTATATCCCAAAACCAGTAAAAAATTTTGGGCATGGAGGTAAGACTTATAACTATTTTATTTTTGCAATCTAGAGAATAGTTTCACATTATCCTAATTGAAAGTGTGTATTAAGTTATTGATATAGATCTGAGAGTTTATACCAGAGAGGGTAAGGCATCTTTTTGTGTTGGAAGGCCATATTAAGTTAGTCACAGATATCTCGGGATTATTAACACATACAGAATTTATAAGAGTTTCTTAGACTCTATACACACACACACACACACACACACATTATGTATTACACTGCTTTTTTGTTGCTCATGTTTGTGTGAGAAAAAATTGAAATCGTACAAATAATTCATCATCCAATTATTTATATTAGACTAGCAAAAGTACCCGTCGTTGACTCGGTTCAAAAACAGCCTACAGAAAATGGACTCTGATTTATTAAAGTACTAGCGAGGGGAACCCGGCGTTGCCTGGGTGTTTGGAGGTGTGTGTGGTTTTGGGTAAATCAAAACTCGGGGGGGGGGGGTTTAAAAAAAAAATGTTTTGGTAAGTAAGTATGAGGATCGAACCCGAACCCTTGAGGCAAAGTTGGAGATTAAAGTGTGAAAAAAAAAGAGTGCGACGTTAACCATCGAGATGCTAACGGAAACACATTTGAATTTATTTAATTACTTAAATTAGCAGGTGCATGTTTTAATGACTTAATGAGGTCAACTTTTGACTGCGGGGTAGCATTTCATTTAGTGCGGGAATGCTTTTTTTTTTTCCCCAAGATGTTGGGGGTATGGGGGGGGGGAAACAGCTCCACTTGTCCAAATTGAATAGCAATTGTCTTCTGATATAAGGAAATAATATTTCCACATTGATCAAAGCTCAGTGCTTTCGGACATTTTCGTCGATCGAGACCAGAAAAATACCTAGACAATTAGTGTCGCTTTTATTATAGGAAAAGGCCTAACCCATATGCGGCGAGCGAAAGCTGTTGAATATTTATCTTCCCGAAGTCGAGCAAATTAAATAGACAGGTGAGCTCTGTTGTTAACTCTGAGATATTATGATTTATATGTGATATAAAAAGTTTTAAAAAGTTGTTAGGCGACCGACCACTTCTCTGAAAAAAGCCTTTCTTGGACATACACAAAAAGCGAACATACATTTTTACTTTTATATATATAGATTTTGCTTAGTTTGTCTGTTTGTCCATTCCATTTTTTCTTGGAAACTACTAGGCCGATTTGTCTGAAATTTTGTAAAATAAGCACAAATTTAACCCTATTCAACCATCAATTTGGCATAAAGCACCTATTCTAAGTCAACAGGCTATAATTTTTGCCCATTTTTAATAGGTTAAAAAGTCTAGTTTATTAATGATATTACAGAAGATCAGGCCATTGAACATGATACCATAGGTTTAAAGCCTGAAGAGAATGCAGAACGAAAACTAATGTTTTGTTGGGTTTGTTTAATTTTTATAAACGAGTTGCTCAGGCTATGTTCAGCTATACTTGATTTTAGAGGAAGTTGCATGTCCTTCTGAAAGAAAATTTTCTTTTTAATTATTTTTTCTTTTTAGTAGCTAAATTAATGTGAGTCTTATTGTAAAAGACGTCATACTCCAATTAGTTAAATGGTTTAAACAATATCCATGTTAGGTTGTCTTTTGAAGCACAAGTTTGAATCTTGTATGAGTCTTATTTTTCAATTTGTAGTACACTTTGTTTATTCTGAGCCGTGTGGACTAAATTAATAATTTATTTAATGATATTACTCCTGCAGACATGAGCAACAACAAAAAAGCAGCATAATACATAATATACTGTTGTAGAACAATTATTTTTTAGTGGTTTTGGCCTTGATAAATATAACCCATTAGAATAAAAGATGTATTCAGGAAGAGACTGAATTTAAATTATGACCAATTATTAATCATTTTCTGTTTAAATCAAATTGTATAATCTATGCAGCATGATGAATTAGAAATTGTGCTTAGACAATCTTTAAATGTTCAATGTTTATTAAGCTTACTGAATTTTATTTCTTACTTTGAATTTCTAATAGAGTTTGCTAAACTAATATTGGGTAATCAAGAGTTCTGAAATAGAAGGGGTGAAGTAATTTAGCTAATCTTTCAACATAACTGATGTTCCACAATTGTTTAGATTCTTAACCGATGCCATTTTTTGTGAAAATTTTGTTCATGAACTTATTTGTTCATAAAGGTTAACATTTATTAACTGATGTTTGACTGTGTGTATATATATATATATATATATATATATATATATATATATATATATATTGTTTTAATTTCAGCTTTGATGAAATGGCCAAATATGACCTTCCCGCTACTTTGAATTACATAACCAATATGACTAATGAGGAAACCATGTATTACATAGCTCATTCTCAAGGAACCCTCCTTGGATTCATGGAATTTTCCCAAGATCCAGAAATTGCTAAAAAGGTTTGTCTTTTTTATTTTTTAGTTTATCACATTAGTTGAGGTACCATGCCAAGGTAATCTATCATATAAAAGAAATTTGTCTGTCTGTCCAGCTATGAATGTCAAAACAACATGATACATACAAAGCTGATATATTCTTTTGTTAGCATTGCCTCACACAAGATATTGGCAGATTTCTCTTTCTTAAATATTCATTATAGTCAGTTAATGTACTTGCCTAATTTCCGACATGGCTGCTAGTGCTAGCAGAAATGGTGACAAGACAAATCAGTTCCTTCACTTTTATTGTTCTTCAGCATTTCTATTGTGAACTGATTTATTGAAATAAAATATAAGAAAAGGACATTATTGAAAAATATACAATAAAAATAAACAAAATTATACAGTTAAAAATAACACAATTAGTTTTTATTTGCAATTTTAATAAAAAAATTAAAGAAATAAGTTTTTATTTCATTTGAAATTTTATAAGAAATATGTTTATGAAATTATAAAAAATGTTGTTTTTTTAAATTTTAAATAAAGAAGTTTTTTATTTGGATTTATATAATAAATATATGTTTATGAAACTAAAAAATAAAATTATTGAAATCAAAATAACAAAATTTCAAACATCATAAAAAAAATGTATCGAATACATAATATTCCTAAAATAGTTTTAAAAAAAAATATTTAAAAAAGTGTTTTCAATAATTCTTTAAAAAAAAAAAATTCAATAATTCTTAATTAAAATAAGACCAAAAAAACTTTTCAATGAATATTAAATAAAAAAGAAAGATCGAAAAACATGATAAAAAAAAAGAGCACATGCACAGGGAAATATAGGCGTGAGAGAAAAAAGTGAAGGAACTGATTTGCCTTTTCACCGTTTCTGGTAGTGTTATGCAGGAAGTTAGGAAGTAAGTTAGCTTACTATAACCTAAAATTTGTTTTGGGTTAAACAAGAACAGAATTAATCAAAGAATGCAGTCAACATTTAGAACATTTTTTTAATGTTATGTAATTTGTAAATGATTTTTTTTAGTTGCCGGAGAAAATAAGAAAGGAGGTTATAGAGTGACAAGAGAGCAAAAGAATAAAGAGAGAGATTTAAATTATATTAAAAAAAAGAGGAGGAATAAAAAAGAGAGGTTTTAAATTATATACATTTTTTAACTATTTTGTTATTCCTCCCTCTCCCTCCAGGCAACACCGTCAGGGGGCAAAATTGAAAAATTGGAACTGGGCAGGTGTAATTTGACTAAATATGTATCCTCTATGCATGCATGGTTCTAGATATGACCTTAAATTATATCCGATGGCGAGGACCCAGCTTGTGGGCTTTGTGGGAGTGTGGAGCCACCCTTTTCACTCTGACCTGGAGTGGTAGTACCTGTTAGGGTTCCAACTATGGGTTAAATAGAAACCAACTTGAAAAACAAAACAAATATATTCTATTAAAAATTTTTTCTTCAAAATCACTGGATTTGGCATTAAATAACCTGAAAAGGGTTGATATGCCATAAAACAAAAACAACCCAAAAGAACCATCTATGCCTGCATAAATGTACATTTTTTTCGTTTAATTGTGTTAATTTTTAAAGTTTTGATAATTATTTTCCTTGGGCCATATATTAGTGAATACCATTGGAGAGTTACATGTTTTGGTTTCAATTCTAGCTGATAGCACCCAAGTCATAATTTTTTTTTTAAACTTTTGAAATCATTACTATATATTGTACCAATATATAGTGATCAACAGAGAATTGGTTCTATAATAATAAATACGAAATTTGGATAAATTAAAGTATCATATTTAAGTATATTTTACGACCAAGCAGCACCAGGCAGTCTGCTAATTATAAAATAAGATTCCAAAGTATTAGTCAAAAAAAAAAAAAAAAAAAAATAGCAAAGTGCTACACATGAAAAAGAGATATATACATCTTATAAAGTTTAAATGTTTGTCCACAGTCATTATGAATCTTGAATCTTGATATGGTAGGCATCATCATGATCTCCTTTGATGGACGCAATTCCACAAAGCAGAAAACTGGATAAAGAATGGTACTGTTCTTCTGTTGAGATGAAAACAACAATGGTACATCCCCTGTGAATGTTCAGGAGATCATAACTTTGTGCTTGAGTGAAAATCTTTTGGAAGGGTAAATTTAAATTCCTGTTGATGATGTTATTTATCAACATTGGGTCCCCTCACATCCTTCAGCAATCAAAATGAGAATAGATTTAGTCTTTAAAGCTGCTCTTTGTTGTAGATAAGTGTGGAAAGTCCTGCTATCATCCTGGTTGGTAATTATTAAGCATGACCCAAGTGTATTTTTTTTAAGATTCGTTGTTTGGATGGTATACTGAAGATAAGCCATACCAAAGTTATGTATAGAGAACTATGATCTCAAAAATTATATCATTTAGATCTTTTCATATAGTATTTAGCATAATGATTAAAGTGTTTTCTAATGGGCTAAGACACCATGGTTCGATCCTTGGCTGAGTTATACTAAGGACTAAAAAAAAAAAAATGGTATTTGATGGCCACTGGCTAAACACTCAGCATTATAAGGGGAAAATCAAGTTTAAGTGAAGTAATCCAATGAAAGAAGTGACATCCTCCCCTACATCTTGGTGCAGTAGCCAATCAAAAGGAAGCCTTCATGGTTAATCCATTTTTTTTTTATCCAGCTTTAAGTAGAATATCAGCCTTTTATTATAAAACTAGATGTACCCCCTCAGTGTTGATCAGGGATCTTTTTTTTCTCATTGCCCTCCCCCCCGGTCCCCTTTTTTGGTCTTTTCTTTTGAATAATTTTTTGTAAAAAACTATTTAGTTTTAGAAAGATAATTAAATAGAGAAATATGTCATTAAAAATATTGGTTTTGCAATAACATCCATAAGATGCCTTACGAAATGTTGAAATTTACATCCTATAAATAATTTCAAATATTTTTCTTAATGCTTAACTTTATTAATCAGAAGCTAAAAACCGTAGTTGCATACCCGGTTTTTAATAATTGTTGAAAATGTAAATTTGTTACATTTTTATTCACTATTTTAAATAAATGATTAATTAATCGATTTTATTTGTATTAATTTTACAAATCACATTTATTAGTAGTTACATACAGATAACTATAACGATAACTATACATAACTATACGATAACTATACATAAAAACAACTAAAAGTCATTATTCAAGTTGTAGTCGCTTTAGGGGATATAACTCTTGCATTACTTGTTCTTTGAAATCGTTTTCACTAAAAAGAAAACTTTTTAAATTGTTGCAGGGGAGATAACTCATGCATTATATGTTCTTTATTTTTTAAAAAATGTATTCATATTTATATTTTTCAATTCATATTGATTGTTTTTACATTTGCAGTACAGACATATTTCTCGTATTTAATTATTTGCAACTTTTTAACAGTATTTTTGTACCATACTTCTTTAATACTTTTCTATTTTTTAATTTTTACATTTTTAGAATTGTCTATTTGATGAATACATAAATGAATGTATTATTTCAGATTCGATTGATGGTTGCTTTGGGACCAGTTTTGACAGTTGGTCATATGACAAGTCCAATCAGGATGCTAACATACTTTTCAGATACGGTAAGAACAAAGTTAATTGATAACTCATTTTTTATTT
Source organism: Euprymna scolopes (assembly GCF_053919585.1). Taxonomy (NCBI): domain Eukaryota; kingdom Metazoa; phylum Mollusca; class Cephalopoda; order Sepiida; family Sepiolidae; genus Euprymna; species Euprymna scolopes. The sequence goes on along the minus strand of NC_136498.1, from coordinate 79,816,606 downwards.
TTATTTTATCTGTGTATTGGCATCCTTATTTTATTTAGCATGAAAAATTGTTTCTTAGCATTGGTAATTCTTCAATGTTTTCATAATCTATTTCATTATATGTTCTTTTATTGACCTAGTTGCCATAATAGTGAGAGTATTTGCTATAATGGACCAGGTTTCAATTCTTGATCAAGTCATGTTAAGGACTCAAAAATTGGTACTTGATGACCCCTTGTTAAATATTCAGCATTATAAGGTGAGCATCAAGGTTAGTGGAATAATTCTGGGAAAGAAGTGGCACCCTCCCCTACACTAGCAGTATCAGAATTTTTGTAGGAATTTTTGACACCCCTAACACGAAACTGCGAATACAATATAAAAATCTCGTAATTTCTCTGTTAAAAGTGGGTTATTTATTTTCTTTATGGATTATACTTCCAAAAATAAACTATTACAGTTGTTTTAAAAGTAATAAAAATATTTTTATTTTTTTTTTAAAACAGTAATGAATTTTCCGAACTCAATATTTTTCAATTTTTAAACTCAATATTTTTAAATTTTTAAATTTTAAAAATCTATCAAAATTTTTCTATTGATTCTATTTTTACGATATTTTCAGGATCAATGTGAAATTTTATGTTCTTTCCAATAAACCGAATATAATATTTTAGACAAACGTTTTTTTTAAATTCACGCCCCCCCATTTTCACGCCCCCCCCATTTTGAAATGTCTATTAAAAAGTAAATAATTAATTTATGTTTAATAGGTTTATATATCACAAATTGAAGAGAAAAGGTCAATAAATAATATATTCAAATTTAAAACAAAAAAAAAAAATCAGTTTTTTAGAAATTTACCTGTAAAGTCCGAAGTTTAAAACCTTATTTTATAAGAACACATTTTTTCTTTTTGTCTTTTTTTTTTTTTTTTAATGAAACCTTGGTCCTTGCTCCTTTAATTGAAAAAAAAATTAGGGCTTGAATTACATTTTTCGAGGAGTTATAAGCTTAGAAAGATAGGGGGTCGAATAATTTACGCCTCTCATTTTGAAATGTCTATTAAAAAGTAAATAATTAATTTATGTTTAATAGGTTTATATATCACAAATTGAAGAGAAAAGGTCAATAAATAATATATTCAAATTTAAAACAAAAAAAAAAATCAGTTTTTTAGAAATTTACCTGTAAAGTCCGAAGTTTAAAACCTTTTTAAAAAAAAAAAAACACATTGTTTTTTTTTTTTTTTTTTTTTTTAATAAAACCTTGGTCCTTACTCCTTTAATTGAAAAAAAAAATTAGGGCTTGAATTACATTTTTCGAGGAGTTATAAGCTTGGAAAGATGGGGTGGAATTATTCACTATTTTCACGAAATTTCTGACACTGCTACCCCTACACCTTGTTGTAATAGTTATGAAAAGGCAACCTTCAGGTTACCCATGACTATATTTGGCAACTTTTTTTTCATTTCATTAACTTTATTAATCAGAAGCTAAAAACTTTATGAATAGGGAAGTTGTTTCAAAATTGAAGGTATGTTCAGAAAGTAATGCAAAGCAACTAATGTTGCAAACAATTTATTCCAATTCCAAATAAACTTCACGATTTCCCCTTTCAAAGTCACCCCCTTCGAATCTAATGGACTTTCCCATCTTTCTATGCACTGTTGAAAGGATTTCTATCATGCTCATCAGCTCTGTCATTATAACCCTCTTGATGGTCTCTTTACCTTTAAAATAAGACTTTTGATGATCCTCTTCAACTCGAGGAAAATTTAAGTCATATGGATCAATATCAGATGAATAAGGAAGTTGTTTCAAAATTGAATGTTCTTTTTATTTGCTGCTCATTGTTTCTTTCTCAGTATTTATAGCTGAAGGACTTTAAAAAAAGACGTGTGAAAAATGGGTACTTGTCAAGAAATTAAAAAATGAAAATATAGAAAAAAGGTTACATTGCACGTATCCATTATGGAACGAAGTTCTCCGGAAAAAAAATTCACTTAATTTCATCAAGTAGTTTTTTTTTTAACAGCGAAAAAACAATTTGTTATGATACCAAGTAAAAGGTTCTATTTTTAGGAAGAAAAGCTAAAATGAAAGATGGGGAGGGAGTATCGGCGCTTTACATGGAGTTATTCCCCCATTGTGTTTATAAAATTCAAACAAGATTAAAAAAAACAAAAACAAGATGTCTGCCTTCAACGCGCTCTCATAAAAACATGTTTTTCCGCTGTAAAAAAAAAACTACTTAATCAAATTAAATGAAATTTTTTTTCGGAGATCTTCAGTCCAAAACAGATACGTACAATATAACCTTTTTTTTTTTTTCGATATTTTTATTTTTTAACGTCTCGACTAAACTGTACAAGTGCCAAAAAATGGAATTGTTGCAGAAAGCTGAGATTACAGTTATATATTCTTCAGAAAACATGTTTGATGATAAAACAATCCACTTATCTCTCTTTTGCCCTTAACTCACACAGCACACCTAGTTTTCAGACCGACTGCAGTAATATTAATATTTGATATTTTATATCATCAGTGTCAAATTTTGTTGTAATATTTGGATTATTGTTTTCATTTTAAGTGTTAACATTTCCACCTTCTTCAAATATATATTGTCAAACTCCGGAATCTTTCTGTTAAACTTGGGAATCTGCATAGAATTTCAATATTTAATCTACATTTTTTTTTTTCATTTAAATGTGGTTGTTTTATAATTTTGGCGAATAGTTATATTCAAACAAAAAACAAATTTTCTTATTTTGATTTTTAAAAATTTTTTTATCAGAAGTTTAAATCAACTGAGGGCTACATTTTTATTCAAAATAAATTCCAATCCAATTACGATTCTTTAATTAAAACAAAAGCAAACAAAAAAACTTTCATTTACATTTTTTAAAAGTTTTTTTTTTCTCTTGCAGGATTAAAAGATTTTTAAACTTTGTATTATTTATTTGCATTTTTTTATTGGCGATTAATTAAATTAAAACAAAACATTTTTCTTATTTTGAGGGTTATGTAAATTACGTTTTTTTTTTTTTTGAGACCGTAACTGCTAATTTGTTTTTTTTTCTTTTAATCACACAATAAGTTATAACTAATCATTTTTATAACATAAAAACGTTTATTTCGGTTAAAACAAATTCTACTTTACTATTTTTAAAACTGAATTATTTTCAGTTTGTTTTCGTTGCAACAGACTGTAAAGAGAAATCTTTCTAGACTGAGGCAGCATTAAAGATATTCACTTAAAATGGTATACAGTCATCTAAAAGTGCTCAATATCTTCATATGCCAAAATATCTGGTGGGGAAGTTGTTACATACTTCTACTTTTTTGGAAGATTACATTTTCGTGTTTACATAACGTTTATATAACGTATAACGTAGTTCTAGGTTGCTAGGACCCCCACTAAAGTTCTGCGATGCGGCTCCAGTTGCTTTCATAAATACAGGGTTTATACGCAGTTGTTGATCTCTTCTATCTTCTTTATTTTGCTGAAAAGAAAAATCATTCAACACGGTTGTTTCTTCTTTAAAGTCACTTGTAAGTATTAACAATAATAACTGATGCTGGTTGTAGTTTTCATATGGATTTAATTATTCATAAAAGAGAAAAATAAAAATATTAAGTATGTACAATTTTTCACAGGAAAATCAAAATAAAAGAATTAATGTCATGTGCAAGTTTTCTCTTTCTGGTAGTTACAACAGTCCGCAAACATGGCCTTAGTCAATTTTTTCAATAACCGATTCTTGCTTCTAATCGGTCAACAGCGAGGTGGGGAGGGGTGGACAGTCTTTCTGCATTGACTTATTCTAGACTTTCTGCACAAACTGATTCTTCTTGCTCTGCACAGGCTTATGTATGGCGGGTTGGAATGGATAAGAGCACACTTGGTTGTCTCCACTAACCAATCATCGTCTAGTCTGTTGCACCCTAGTTTGTCCTGATTGGATAATCAGCTACCTTTCTCCCACATCCAGATCAGGTAATTTTCCACCAACAATGGTTCTCTTGTCAATAATCATCTCCTGCACCTGAGAACCCGTACTGATCCTAGGGGTCAGCTTGAGACCAAACATCTGCTAATATCTCCAAATAATCATGTTTCATATAAATATTGTTTCATATTTTCAACCTTGTTTTTCCTGTTACAAATGAAATGTATTTTACATTGGTAGCCATCTACGTTTTTGAACTGGCAAGGTAATCTGTTTTTTTCTGAACCTGCTATAAAAATAAAAAAGACTCTAATTCCTCTTTCGCTGGCCCCTTTTTGGGTCAATTTCCAACCATAGCTCTAATTTAGCTCTCTGTAACCCTTCTTCTGGGGTAATCTCTTCTTGCCGTGGCTGGTTGAATCACATTTATATCTGTTTTTAAGTAGGATTACTGTATCTTTTATTTTTGAAATTGTTGTGGGGGTATTGACATTTTTCACAAGTCATGCATGCGTTCACTAAAATTATGTTTAAAAACCTAAATTCTATTTGTTATTGTTTCACAAATTCTGAAGTTGTTTATTTTGCTTAAACATTTGACGTCGTAATAATCTATTTTGACTTTATTTTTCCAACATTTCAATAATATTTTCTCTATTGAATATTTATATTCAATAATAATTGACAATTGCACTGCCTCGCTAGCTTACTCGATAATGCCTGGGAGTCCAAAATATAACATTTGCACATAAAGGGACGGTTAAAATTTTAAAAAGATGTCTTGGTTGGAATATATGAAATAGAAGGTGAATGTCTGGCATTCAGTAGGATGCCCCATCCTGAGCTTGAACAAACCGATAAGAAAATTGAAAAAATAAAAGTTATACTGATGTGTTGAAGAAAGAAAAAATAAAACAATTTTATTATCTGTTTAATTTTAAAACTTATTTAAGACTAACCTGGGTACCTGCCGTTGCCTGGATGTTTGGCAGTGTGTGTTGAGCAAAAAAAAAAAAAAAGAAAAAAGTAGTATTAGGTAGGCAGGCTCAAACCTGTGATGCAAAGGCGGAAAAGAAATTGAAAGAAAATCTGACATCTTAATTCTACTCTGTGACGCAATCGGAAGTTTGGAACATTAAAATTAGGCAAAGTCAATCCAATACGATGACTTGCAAAACTGTCTGGAAAAAAATTGATCCCCCCTTGTAGAAAACTGCCCAGTTGAGGGTGAAGGAATTAATGTTTTCGGCTAATTTTTCGATATTTGTCGTTTGAGACATCGAACTTCAAGATGATACCAATCTCATGAAAATTCGTCGCCTGTGTCGAAAGTTTTAAGCAAGACATTACATACATACATACATACATACATACATACATACATACATGCAGTTAAACAGACAGGTGAGATTTATATTATAGATGAACATGAATTAAGTTCTAAACATTTGTTCATACTTATAATTATAAGTAAAAAAAAAAATTTAAAGCAATCTTTCTGTTGAGTAATTTGGAACAAGTAAAAATATTGGTCAGTTTTATTTTTAAATGAAACTGAATTTTTAATTATAAAGCTTCTTGGATTTAACTTAGTTACAGAGTAATTTCTCATATTCATTTGCAAATCAAATTGCAATCAAATCTTAGTAATAGATGCCACCTTTTTATGAACACTTGGGTTGGCAAACAGTTTTACACAAAAATGCACTGGTTTATAAACAAAATTTCTGTTAACAATGAAACTTAATGCAAATGTAGAGCAAATTACGTTGCACTATTTAAAAAAATTGATGTAATTCTGTATTCATTTGTATAGAGTTACTTCCCTTTAATTAAAAAAACTCGAAATGTTTGTCAGTTGAGAGAACATAATGAAGTTGAGTTGGTGTGAATTACGGTGTCGCTGAAAAGGGTTGTCAATTTTTATTGAGATTACATTCAACATTTTATGTATCATATTTGTGAATTATTTTTACTTGATA